>NW_028248010.1:0-225053 GCF_964263255.1 Lissotriton vulgaris
TCTCTCTCTCCACCTCACCCTTCTCTACCCACTCCACCCGTCTCTTTCTGCATCTCAACCTTCTCTCTTTGCACCTCACCCTTCTCTCTCTCTCCACCTCACACTTAACTCTCCACATCACCCTTCTCCACCCGCCTCCCACTTCTTTCTCTCCACCTCACTCATCTCTCTTTCCACCTTACCCTTCTCTACCCGCCTCACCCTTCTCTACCCTTCCCCCATCTCTCTCGCCACCTTACCCTTCTCTACCCGCCTCACCCTTCTCTACCCGTTGTAGGAAGGTGGCTACCTGACTATGGTTACCCGAGATTTTTTGCCTTGTGTTTAGCTGGTTTTCGACTTAGTTGGTCTGGTTCCCTGCTAATCAGGGCCCCAGGCTATCTGCTCTCTCTGTAAAATGGATTCCATGTACCCTAGGTGCATAACTAGATTGGCTCGGGTCGTATCGTATCGTATCGTAAGGGGTGCTTATATAGCGCACTGACACCATGGGTTTCCTGGCGCTGGTTGGAAATAGAGGGGACAGAAAGACTAACCAGAATGAGGGAAAAGCCAAGTTTTTAGAGATTTACGAAAAAGAATCAGAGAATTAGAAGTTTTAAGAGAAAGAGGGAGAGAGTTCCAGAACTTGGGGGCCAGGTAAGCAAATCTCTGGCCTCCTGATCTGCAGAGCTTGTAAGAGGGGACGGTTAGGAGATGAAGATAGGAGGATCTCAAGTTGCGGGACGGGCAGTAGGGTAGAATGAGAGATTTTACAAAGATGGGACAGGAGCCAGCCAGGGATTTAAAGATGAGGCAGCCGATCTTAAAGGCTGCCCTAGAGGCGACAGGGAGCCAGTGGAGTTTGACGAGGAGGGGCCTGGCAGATTGCCACTTCGGGATCCCTAAGGCCAATCTCGCCGCCTGATTTTGGACCACCTGTAGTCTGCCCATCGATGTTTTGGGCAGACCATGGTAGATCGAGTTGGAGAAATCTAGGCGAGAGAGGACGAGTGCCATGATGACCTGCAGGAGGGCTTCAGGTGTAAGGAGGTATGCCACTTTCCTGATCCTGCGCAGTTGGTAAGTGCAGGATGAGACCACGGTCCCCACCTGCGGCCCTAGGGATAGAGCAGAGTCAATAGTGACCCCTAAGCTCTTCACCGAGGCCACGGGAGTGGGAGACGGGCCCAGTTCCGCCGGCCAGAAGTGTGGCCCCCAGAAGGTGGGACTCCTACCAGGAAGGAGGAGCTCCGTCTTACCGGGGTTCAGTTTTAACTGGTTATGGCCCATCCACTGGAGAATGTGGGACATGGCTGACTGAAAGTTAGGAATAGCAGAAGGGGAATTAAGAGAGAAGATGAGCTGCAGGTCGTCCGCGTAATTGAACACGGTGACGTCCCACAGCCTCAGAGAAAGTAGAAGAGGGCGGAGGTAAAGATTGAAGAGAAGAGGGGACAGAGAAGAACCCTGGGGGACCCCACAGAGCGACTGCTCTCTAGGGGCCCTGAAGGTACCCAGGCTAAGGGTCTGGGACCTGCCCGTCAGGAAGGATCTGACCCAGGCCAGAGCCGGGCCCTGGATGCCAGCCTGCTCGACACGGCGGAGAAGGATGTTATGATCCACCGTGTCGAAAGCGGCTGATAGATCTAATAGTACCAGGGCCTTGGGGGTACCTTTGTCAACACCGTCTCTCAGGGCATCCAGCACGGCCAAGATCACTGTCTCCGTTGAATGGCCGGGTCTAAAGCCAGCTTGGTTGCCCTCGAGAAAGTTGGAGCTCTCGATAAACTGTGAGAGACAGGTGGTGACGTGGGCTTCCAGGATTTTTGAGAAGAAAGGTAAGAGAGAGATGGGGCGGTAGTTAGCCGGGACGGCGGGGTCAGCCCCCGGTTTCTTCAAAAGAGGTACCAACACGGCCTCCTTGAAGGGGGCCGGCACCGTCCCAGAAGAAAGAGAAGAATTTAGCAGAGGGAGAATACAGTCGGGTAGAGTGTGGCAGATGTCCCTAAGAATGGAAGGGGGGCAGCAGTCATCTGGAGATCCCGACTTAATGCGGGTGGCAAGAGTAGCCAAGGAGGAGGAGTCGAGAAGAGGGAATTGTGTGAAAGAAGAAGTGTTGTGGGGAGGGGGGGCAGGTCCAGCTCCAGGAAATGTAGTAGGAATGGTGTTCTTGATCGATACGATTTTTTCAATGAAGAAAGTGCTAAGGGCGTTGCATGCTTCCTGTGTAGGGGCCTGGGTAGGGAGCGTCCTGGGGTCGGAAGTAAATTCATTAAGAACTTTAAAAATTTCCTTAGTCTGGCAAGGGGCAGATAAAATTTTTCCAGAGGCATAGGTTTTTTTGGCAGCCAGAATAGCGAGTTTATACCCATTGCGGGCAGCCACGTATGCGTCTCTGCTTGCAGGGCTGTAGTTTCTCCTCCACTTCCGCTCAAACTGGCGGAGTTCTAAATGGAGAACTTTTAGGTGGGGGGTAAACCATTTGTGGGAGTTATTGTGCCGGGATTGAGGGAACTTAGTAAAGGGAGCAAAGATGTCACTGGCTGTAGTAAGCCAGTCTGCCACACAACCGTGGAGCTCGTCGGTACCGGTGTCGTTAGGTACCGGGGAGTAGGTTTGGGACAGATGAGCCAGAAATTTAGGGGGATCGACAGCCTTCCACTTGCGAGCCGTGCCCCCCTCCCGTAAGGGGGCCCTGATGTGGCCGACTGCTGAAAAGGTGGTATCGATCAGACAATGGTCCGACCACAAACAAGGTGTTATTAATGGGCAGGAGGACGTGACTCCGTGGATCCAAACATGGTCGAGGATGTGGCCGCCCTTGTGGGTGGCAGACCTAACTAGTTGGGTAAAGTTAAGGCTTGAGAGACCCTCGAACAGTTCGGAAGCATGTGGGCCAGCGTCCTCATGTAGGAACCAGTAGTTAAAGTCCCCGATGATGATAATACGGGGGGAGCAGGTAGCAATGTTGGTAAGCTGATCGATAAAGGATGAAGGGAAAGATGGCATGGAGTGGGGAGGGCGGTATAGTAGCACCTTATCAGCCCCTGTACAGAGCACTATGGGTGCCCAGGGCATAGGTGCATCCAAGGCCTACCAGGGGCTGCAGCATATCTTTTGCCACCCCTGGCTGGCTATCTAAAATTGACACAACTGGCTGATCATTCAGCTGGGGCAAGGTGGTGTAAACACCCCTTGCTTAGATATAGTATGCCTATATCTAAACCTATCTGGACACATATAAACCTGTGAGCCACTCCTATGGCAGGCCTTAACAATCCTGAAGGCAGAGGGCGTAGTTTTATGTGAGATGGTGCTCTAGCATGAGCTGAGCCTGTCTGCAGCTGACGGGACCAATTCCCTAAGCTGTTCCGGGATAATGCCAAACCATATACTATTAAGTGCATTATAATCCTCGCGGTTATATGTCAATTTTGGTTTGGCTTTATCAAATCATGTCGTGTAAGGTGTCCTACGATTTGGAATACTATCCCCTCGACAGTCCTATCGACGGGGATAGCATTCCACCCCTCAAGAGGGGGACGACATGCTACTTTGCTAAAACGCGGTTGATTTTAAAAAGAGCCTCAGATCCACAAAATGGATGCTTCTGCCACAGACACGAGTCTGACCTCCTGCTGCTGACCGAAACTCAGCAGAGGAGTCCTGGACAAAGGGTTTCCTGTTGCAGGGAGGTGTTACACCACCCCAGACAGGAGATAGTGGATTGTAGCAGGGAGGTTTCAATGAAACCAGACAGTGCCTGGAGAGCACAAGGCTTCCCCTTGCATAATCCGGTCAAACCGGTTCTGGGGCACACCAGCCCCAGCTCCAGTGCGACCTGGACAAAGGGAAAGGGGTGTATCCACCCCCTTCCTGGGTCCCACCCATAGGAGGGGACCTAGTAGGTAATCCAGCCCCCAAGATTGGTATAAGAATGGGCGCAGTGCCAAAGCACTCAGATTATCCTGATGAAACATAAGAAACGAAACTCTGGACCCTTGGACATCCTACTCAACGTAGAAGACTGAAAAATCTCCCTTGTGGTCAAGGAGTGACCACCCTGTGCAAACAGGCACCATCCAGCACCTCAACGTCTGCTTTGTTGCAGTTCCCGCCGGAACTCGAGCGACAGAGATCGACGAGATCAAGCTTGCCTGCCTTCTTACAGCCCGATCCACAGTCCCTGCAGAGCTGAGACCCGTGGAGGCGACCGGAAGCGTGGGGCACGCCATCTTGAAAAGACCACGAGACGCTGACTGTGCAGCCCACGAGTGACCCTCGAAGCTGTACACCGGGGTTTGAGAAGCCCCAACCCTGAGCCACTCTTGCACCGAAGCTCACCCCTCTACACTCGACGAGTGCGGCGTGGGGCCCTTCTGCTTTCTTTGGCTCAACGCGTTGGCCCGGTCACTTGCCAGCTGGCTTGTGGCCCCTGTGCCGGCGAAAACCTAAAACCGACTTGTGATCCTGGTCGCTCCAGACTTGCCCCAGCTCCTCTGAAAAGGAGCCCCCGCTCTGACCCTCCTGGTCCGAGTGAGAAGCAATCTTCCAGTCCTGCGTGGATTGCTCTTGCCAAGTGTTGTTTGCTCTGATCTTGAAGCCGACAGCGCCGACGGTGAGAACCTGCGTGGGACAGCTCGTGACCCGCTCCTGGACGTCGCAGATGCCCCAGAGCCCACGTGGCAGTGGAGAGAAGCTCCTCGACAACCACCTGATTGCGCCCGACATTGCCTGGTTCCGTCCTGGTTCCACCCTGGCCACTGCTGAGTGACCCAGACTCTGTCCCCTCTGCTTTCAGGTACTTTTCTACTCTGATCCACCCTTGGATCACACCGGACACTTCTCCTTCACATCGCCTGCAGCATCTCCAGTTTCAAGCACCAAGAACCTGCGTGACGAAACCCGACGCCACTTCGACCCTATGCACCCGCTTCCTGTGGGTGAGGTAACATTGCAACGCCGGTGTTCCCACACTGGTACACACCTCTAGGGCCTGTGTCTTAAGTTTTGTCCATCTAGGTTCAGCGGAAGTATCCTAAAACTCTATTAGTGTAACTTTTACGTACCATTGACTTTACATTGGTGCATGCGTGTGCTTTAAGCGCTGCACCCGAATCCCGCGGGCTTTTCCCGACTTCAGCATTGCTTGTCCCGACTGCTCCCAGCGATTCCCTAGGCCTAACCACTGTTCGATTGGTATCTCTTATACCACTTTCTTAATATATGGTTTGAGTGGCCACCCGCCCTCATCCATAATTGTGCAACTTTGTATGTTATACTGTGCTTTTGATTTAACGCTTGTGCCCCTTTGCTCATAAAGAGTACTGGGGATTATTTTGAGTAATAAATACATATATTTTTATAATATATACTTGTGTGGTGTCCTTTCATTTGATATTACAGGATTGTGATTGGTAAAACAGCTCGCTTAACACGACCTCTTGAGTTAAGCCTTTAAGGCTGCTTAGTCCATGCTACCCCTAGGATAGCATTGTCTAATAAGGTTGACTTACAACCAGACACCATAAGGGTTGTTTGGACTGATACAAGGTGGTTCCAGAATTGGAAACATCATATATCAGGCCAACTTCTCACATTGGTGCGCAGCGGTGCGGATTTGAGCTTGCTGTTGTTTTACCATTGCAATCTTTTTATCAAATTGAAAGATCACATCAAGTACTTTAGGTACATATAAATCAAAAGCTTAGCATATTAAGTTCTACTGAATTTAGTGGTTGTAGATTAAAGGGATTAGCACACCCTGACTACAACTCACTAGCAAGGTACAGTAGGAAAACACTTAGTGTAGGTAAGTGCACCACTTGCACCTCACTAGCAGTCATGTCTGACGCAGGTGGAGCTTCAGGCTCTGCTCCTGTGACAGTTGACCCTACCAAGGCAACTTCCAGCTATGACAAACTTAGCCACAAAGACTTGAGTGCCTTGTGCATTGCAAGAGGGCTAAAAAGGGCAGACACCCCACCATTCCTACCTTGATAGCTATCCTGGAAAAGGATGACTTAGATAAGGCGAGTGCAGCTACCTTAGATTTAGGAGATGGAGTGACCCACCCTGAGAATGAGACCACTCCAGAAGAGGAAGAAGAGGAGGAGGACTCAGAAGTAGATGAGCCTGAGGATCAGGATCAGCAGGGTAACCAGGTACATGTTGGCAGGCTTAACCAGACCAACTTGGACCTACATGGGAATGGAGAGGGCCAGCACCTCCCCAGACCATACACCATAATTCCTGCAGGCAATAGGAGAGTGAGATCCCCTTCCAGGGAATCTAACATTTCTAGTGTCTCCAGAAACTCTCAAAGAGGAATGACTTCCCCCCAGAGAAGAGAGCATAAGGCCAGGATGAGAGCGGTAGAACTCCAGATAGAGAGGGAAGAGTTAGCCCTGGCCCAAGCTAAACTTGCTTTAGCAAGGGAACAGAAAATGTGTGGCTTAGATGCCACTGGTGGCAGCAACATAACTCCTAGAGAGAAAGACAGGTCCTATAATACTAGAAACCTGACAAAGATTGTGCCCCCCTACACAGAAGGGGATGACATCCACGAGTGGATAACTGCTCTTGAGAGAGCCTGCATGGTACAGCAGGTTCCTGAGGAACAGTGGGCAGCAATCTTATGGTACTCCTTTTCAGAGAAAGGGAGAGATAAGCTCCTCACTGTCAGACATGAGGATGCCAAAAACTACAAAGTCCTGAAGAGTGCTCTAATAGATGGGTTTGGCTTAACCACTGAACAGTACAGGTTGAAGTTCAGAGATACCCAGAAGACACAGACTCAGGACTGGACTGATTTTGTAGATTGTGCAACTAAGGCTCTGGAGGGTTGGCTACATGGCAGCAAAGTACATGACTTCACAGGATTGTATAATTTGATTATGAGGGAGCAGATCCTAAGTAATTGTCAGAACCAGCTCTTACACCAGCACCTGGTGGACTCTGATTTGACCTCTCCCCAAGAATTGGGAAAGAGGGCAGATAAATGGGTCAGAACCAGGATTTGGCCTAAGAATCAGGACAATAACCAGAAGAAGGAGTCTACCAAACCTCAAGATAAATGTGGGGATAAAAGTAAAGAAAAGACTTCCCCAGGGCCCCAAAACTCCAAGGATGGGGGTGGGTCCCAAGACACTTCATCAACTCAGAAAAAGCCTTATTGTCATGCCTGTAAACAGGTTGGGCATTACAAAACAGACAGCTGTTGTCCCAAGAATGGCAATAAAGAGAATATACCTCCAAAGCCAGTTCCAACACCTCCTGTTACTGTCAGCAGTAATCCCCCAGGAAGTGGGAGCACACCCAGGAATCTGGGTGGGTTTACTTTTGGAGCCCAGGTGGACCCTGGCCTATCCAGGTCCCCATCCCCAAATGATCTTGTTTATGAGACTGGCATGGGGTTTGCCAACTTCTCTGATTGCCCAAATACCTTGAGCAAATATAGACAAGAACCCATCATCAATGGTTTGAAAGTTGAAGCCTTTAGAGACACAGGGGCTAGCATCACCATGGTGGCTGACTATATAGTCCCCTCCAAGCAACGTTTACCTGGTGCCACATACCAGGTAACAAACATTGATGGCATCCAAACAAATCATCCCATGACAGTAGTAAGTCTCAGATGGGGAGGTGTCACTGGCCCAAAGAGAGTGGCAGTGTCACCAATCTTGCCTGTAGACTGCCTACTGGGTAATGATTTAGAAATCTCAGCCTGGGCTGGGGTTGAACAGGAAATCCATTCTAGAATGGTAAACTCCAATGGAAAGGTTAGTGGGGCTGTACTGGCTATAGCCCCAATTCAAGATGTCCTTCCTGAAAAGGTTGGTAGGGCTGTGCAAGACTCAGCCCCATCTTTAGCAGAAGCTCTTCCTGAACAGAATAGCAAAGCTGTTATGATAACAGCAGAAACCCAAACTGAGTCTCCTCCTGAAAAGGTTGGTGGGGCTGTGATGGCCACAGCCCAAACTAAAACAGATACGGTTGTTGTGAAGCCTGAAATGATGGATCACTCCACCCAAACTGAGAGCATGGAGGAGGAAGAGAAATCTCCCCCTCACCAGACATTAGGACAGGATCAGCCTCCTCAGGGAACTGATCTTACCCCTGATGAAGGAACTGCCCCAGAGGTTGTTAGGCCTGGCCTGACAGAGCCTCTGATGGCAGTGGACCCTTCTCAGGTGGGACCCAGTCTGGAGCAGGTAACCTGCCCCTCTCTACCTTGCCTTAGTCAGCCCAGGGCTGCAGAGGACAAGAAGGACAGTGAGACCCCGAGGGCCCCCTGTCAAATAAAGCACCCCCATCAACAGATTAGGGGCACCAAAACTAGTAGCCCTAGTAAGGTGACAACTTTAAAAACTCCTGAGGGAGCCCCCTTAAAAACAGTTAGGGACCTCCCACAGATGGATTCTGTTGGGCACAGCCAAACCTGGGACCCAAAGGGCCCAAACCTGAACTGTCCCTCCAGCAAGCCAAACAGAGGGACCCAGCCTCCAGCTTTAGGTAGCCAGAGGCTGACCCTGAGAGCACAGTGCAACTCAGTTGAAGAAAGAAAGGCACACATGGTGGAAGATAATTGGAGGAAGCTGAGCCCTAAATTAGTGGAGCCTCACTTCAATACTCCATATCCAAACCAGCCTTTGACTTTGCATAAACACACCCAAGGTAGTGATTCCCTATGGTGGAGACCCTCTAATACCCCAAGGGTGAGGGACGGCTTAGTGGACCATGAGTCAGGGGGTACCCATGCTAGTGCAGGTACTTCCTTATATGGCCACTCAGGCAATATAGGCTTACCTGGCCAAAGATAGCCTTATCTCCTTTCATTTGGGGGGGGGGATTTGTGTAGGAAGGTGGCTACCTGACTATGGTTACTCCAGATTTTTTGCTTTGTGTGTAGCTGGTTTTCGACTTAGTTGGCCTGGTTCCCTGCTAATCAGGGCCCTAGGCTATCTGCTCTCTCTGTAAAATGGATTCCAGGTACCCTAGGAGCATAACTAGATTGGCTCGGGTCACCTTATCAGCCCCTGTACAGAGCACTATAGGTGCCCAGGGCATAGGTGCATCCAAGGCCTACCAGGGGCTGCAGCATATCTTTTGCCACCCCTGGCTCTCTATCTAAAATTGACACAACTGGCTGATCATTCAGCTGGGGCAAGGTGGTGTAAACACCCCTTGCTTAGATATAGTATGCCTATATATAAACCTATCTGGACACATATAAACCTGTGAGCCACTCCTATGGCAGGCCTTAACAATCCTGAAGGCAGAGTGCGTGGTTTTATGTGAGATGGTGCTCTAGCATGAGCTGAGCCTGTCTGCAGCTGACCGGACCAATTCCCTAAGCTGTTCCGGGATAATGCCAAACCATATACTATTAAGTGCATTATAATCCTCGCGGTTATATGTCAACTTTGGTTTGGCTTTATCAAAACATGTCGTGTAAGGTGTCATACGATTTGGAATACTATCCCCTCGACAGTCTTGTCGACGGGGATAGCATTCCACCCCTCTAGAGGGGGACGACATGCTACTTTGCTAAAACGCGGTTGATTTTAAAAAGAGCCTCAGATCCACAAAATGGATGCTTCTGCCACAGACACAAGTCTGACCTCCTGCTGCTGACCGAAACTCAGCAGAGGAGGCCTGGACAAAGGGTTTCCTGTCGCAGGGAGGTGTTACACCACCCCAGACAGGAGATAGTGGATTGTAGCAGGGAGGTTTCAATGAAACCAGACAGTGCCTGGGGAGCACAAGGCTTCCCCTTGCATAATCCGGTCAAACCGGTTCTGGGGCACACCAGCCCCAGCTCCAGTGCGACCTGGACAAAGGGAAAGGGGTGTATCCACCCCCTTCCTGGGTCCCACCCATAGGAGGGGACCTAGCAGGTAATCCAGCCCCCAAGATTGGTATAAGAATGGGAGCAGTGCCAAAGCACTCAGATTATCCTGATGAAACATAAGAAACAAAACTCTGGACCCTTCGACATCCTACTCAACGTAGAAGACTGAAGAATCACCCTTGTGGTCAAGGAGTGACCACCCTGTGCAAACAGGCACCATCCAGCACCTCAACGTCTGCTTTGTTGCAGTTCCTGCCGGAACTCGAGCAACAGAGATCGACGAGATCAAGCTTGCCTGCCTTCTTACAGCCCGATCCACAGTCCCTGCAGAGCTGAGACCCGTGGAGGCGACTGGAAGCGTGGGGCACGCCATCTTGAAAAGACCACGAGACGCTGACTGTGCAGCCCACGAGTGACGCTCGAAGCTGTACACCAGGGTTTGAGAAGCCCCAACCCTGAGCCACTCTTGCACCGAAGCTCACCCCTCTACACTCGACGAGTGCGGCGTGGGTCCCTTCTGCTTTCTTTGGCTCAACGCGTTGGCCCGGTCACTTGCCAGCTGGTTTGTGGCCCCTGTGCCGGCGAAAACCTAAAACCGACTTGTGATCCTGGTCGCTCCAGACTTGCCCCAGCTCATCTGAAAAGGAGCCCCCGCTCTGACCCTCCTGGTCCGCATGAGAAGCAATCTTCTAGTCCTGCGTGGATTGCTCTTGCCAAGTGTTGTTTGCTCCAATCTTGAAGCCGACAGTGCCGACGGTGAGAGCCTGCATGGGACAGCTCGTGACCCGCTCCTGGACGCCGCAGATGCCCCAGAGCCCACGTGGCAGCGGAGAGAAGCTCCTCAACAACCACCTGATTGCCTCCGACATTGCCTGGTTCCGTCCTGGTTCCACCCTGGTCACTGCTGAGTGACCCAGACTCTGTCCCCTCTGCTTTCAGGTACTTTTCTCCTCTGATCCACCCTTGGATCACACTGGACACTTCTCCTTCACATCGCCTGCAACATCTCCAGATTCAAGCACCAAGAACCTGCATGACGAAACCCGACGCCACTTCGCCCCTATGCACCCGCTTCCTGTGGGTGAGGTAACATTGCAACGCCAGTGTTCCCACACTGGTACACACCTCTAGGGCCTGTGTCTTAAGTTTTTTCCATCTAGGTTCAGCAGAAGAATCCTAAAACTCTATTTGTGTAACTTTTACGTACCATTGACTTTACATTGGTGCATGCGTGTGCTTTAAGTGCTGCACCCTAATCCCACAGGCTTTTCCCGACTTCACCATTGCTTGTCCCGACTGCTCCCAGCGATTCCCTAGGCCCTAGGCCTAACCACTGTTCGATTGGTATCTCTTATACCACTTTCTTAATATATGGTTTGAGTGGCCACCCGCCCTCATCCATAATTGTGCAACTTTGTATGTTATACTGTGCTTTTGATTTAACGCTTGTGCCCCTTTGCTCATAAAGAGTACTGGGGATTATTTTGAGTAATAAATACATATATTTTTATAATATATACTTGTGTGGTGTCCTTTCATTTGATATTACAGGATTGTGATTGGTAAAACAGCTCGCTTAACACGACCTCTTGAGTTAAGCCTTTAAGGCTGCTTAGTACATGCTACCCCTAGGATAGCTTGTCTAATAAGGTTGACTTACAATCAGACACCATAAGGGTTGTTTGGACTGATACAAGGTGGTTCCAGAATTGGAAACATCATATATCAGGCCAACTTCTCACACCAGTCTCACCCTTCTCTGTCTCCCTCTCTCCACCTTACCCTTAAATACCCGCCTCACCCTTCACTGCCCGTCTCACCCTTCTCTCTTTCCACCTCACCCTTCTCTCTCCAACTCACCTTCTCTACCCGCCTCACCCTTCTCTCTCTCCACCTTAACCTTCTCTCTACCTCACCCTTCTCTCTCTCCACCTTACCCATCTCTCCCCACATCATCCTACTCTCTACACATTACCCTTCTTTACTCACCCCAACCTTCTCTCTCTCAACCTCACCATTTTCTTTCTCCACCTCACCCTTCTCTACCCGCCTCACCCTTTTTTCTTTCCACCTCACACTTAACCCTCCACATCAACCTTCTCCACCCACCTCACCCTTCTTTCTCTCCACCTCACCCATCTCTCTCTCCACCTCACCCTCCTCTGCCCGCCCCTCTCCTTCTATCTCCACATCACCATTCTCAACCAAACTCACCCTTCTGTCTCTCCTCCTCATCCTTCTCTACCCACCTCACCCTTCTCTCTCTATACCTCACCCTTCTCTCTCTCCATCTCACCCTTCTCTACCCGCCTCACCCTTTTTTCTTTCCACCTCACACTTAACCCTCCACATAAACCTTCTCCACCCACCTCACCCTTCTTTCTCTCCACCTCACCCATCTCTCTCTCCACCTTACCCTTCTCTACCCGCCTCACGCCATCTCTCTCTCCACTTTACCCTTAGCTCTCTCCACCTCACCCTTCTCTACCCACTCACCTTTCCCTCTCTCCACCTCACCCTTCTCTACCCGCCTCACCCTTCTCTGTCTCCACCTCAACTTTCTCTCTCTCCACCTCACTTATCTCTCTCTCCACCTCACTACTCTCTCTCTCCACCTCAACCTTCTCTACCCGCCTCACCATTCTCTCTCTCCACCTCACCCTTCTCTACCCTCCTCACCCTTCTCTCTATCCACCTCACCCTTCTCTCTCTCTACCTCACCTTTCTCTCTCTTTACCTCCCCCTTCTCTCTCTTCACCCCACCCTCACTAGGAGATGCTCTTAGCGAAGCTGTGCTCAGAAATTCAAATATTTCTCTACTTGGCAATGTTAATCTGCACTTAGAATGCAGTGACAGCCCAGGGGTTACATCTAAAGAAACGAAATCTTCATTCTCAGGGGTCTCACTAATACAAAAGAAGAATCTGACACAGAAACTGGAATATAAAGAGAACATTTTTATTAAACTTAAATAAGTGAGACTACGTCACACAGAAGCCTTAGCAACTGAATGAGGCAGTCTGAGGAGTACAGAAAACAGAGGCCTTATATATGCTTAGGGTTACAAAACTCAGCATAAAAGTAAGGGGCAGTCCTAGCTTTTGCAAGCATGCAAAATGCCTAACATGGACATGCAAGATCTGCCAAATATTAGCCAATAGGAAACATTTTCAAACAAAGTATCACATGACAGAAACCTCAGTTTGCAATAACCCAACCCAAAGTAAATTATTAAGAATGTCCAAAATCCAATCTCCACAAGCCGGACAAACCCATAATTGAAAGCACAATGCATGTAATGAAGAAACATAGAAAGGAAACAATGACAAATAACGAGCAAGATAAGGCATGTGTAGAGAAGCTAAAAGTTAACGATGTCCTGAACTTTGACTGGCAATCTCAGATAACAATCTACCAAGGAAATTGGCTTAGCGAGGTCAGTTTCAGATAAAGGGGTCAGTTCCTTACAATGCACCTTAGAGTCAAGAAAAGGCTTAGTTAATAAGTGCATGAACAACGAAGCCCATGCAACTTTGTTCGTTTGGTTACCTCCACAGGCCTACGTGATGGCAACACAAAATGGAGGCACAGACAAAATGGAACCCATATTCGGGACAAAGTCTCTGAATACGTAATGAACTTGCTAGTTAACATGATGAATTCACTCCATATTAGCCGTTTTTACTAGATACGGCACAACATCACCAAAATCGTGACGGAACCATAACCTCACAGGACAAGACAGAATTTACAGAACCTCAGACCCTCCTTTTGCCATTACGTAGGCAAATCCTAATTAATTGCTAGGCGAGCATTTTCCATTCTAAATATTCCATTAAAGGTATGAGCAGGAATATAAAGAGGACAGGGCATTGGGTCATAATTAACATAAAGTAATGACCACTATTACAAACAAAATTATCATTTTTCACAACCCTAAGCAAAAAGCAAATCCTAAAATTATCTAGTAACATTTTAGGGCTCCTATGTATTTCAGTAACTTATTATATATTCAGGTGAAACAGTGGTGATCCTTATCAATGCTCTCAAATGAAAAGGGATACTCTTCCACAGAAAATGGACTTTATTCTGCTTTTACTAAACAGAATACTACTTTAAAAACAATGCCAGCAAAACAATAAGAATCAGTCTCCTAACACCCATTTTATGCAATCGCACGGAAACCGCTTGTGCAACCAACTATGCCCAGAGTCCGTTCAAGCCTCTCTGGCAGGCTTCTATCGTCCATCAAATCTGATCCCCATTGTTGCATGGGCCTCTTGATTCAGGCCTCCCAGGAAAAATTGTGTTTCTCAGTATCCGTTGGAGTGCCCTCCTGGCAAACACTCACAGCTCATTCGAAAGTCTCAATGTCTCAAGGCAGTGCATCAATATCTCTCCTCTGCGGCAGACACTGCAGATAGTGTGCTCTTCGTTGAACATGGGCACAGATCATCTCATGCAGATCCGGGTCTACATTCTCAGGCTCCAACACTCATTACTCAGTGTCAGAGAACGCTCAGGCTGCATTTTCATGGGTACCATAATGTAGTGCCTTTTGCCAATCTTGGATCCTCCGGTGCACTGCACTTCCGTTGGAGCAAAGGAAAAGGGGTTGTGTGGCCAAAACTCAGGCCAAGGGGCTCAAGGGACTGCACACTGTCAGAGGTTACCAGCACATGACAGGTGGAAAACTGAAGCCTCAAAACAACAGAATCCTTCTCTTTCGCTCTTTTGCACTGAAATCCTGGTCCTGTGATGTCCAATGCCGTCTGATGGAGCAAGTGCGATGCTTTAGAGATACCATTGATGGCGCGCTGGCGATCACTTTCCAGCCTTGCTACTTTCTGGGTGCTGGGACTAGTGACGTAGGAAATGTGACACAGTTGTTAGTTTCCTTCAATTAAGTACAAAAACAGTTCATTGTATAACCAGGGGACTGCAAGCAGGTGGCCTGCAATCTTCAAAGGAGTGGCCATACGCCATGGGACAATTCTGGTCTAGAATACACTGTCATTCTTAAAGGCAATACAAAGACAAAGGCAGTAGGCAAAACAGTGCCTCTAGCCTCTTCAATTGGGTTTCCATGTGAGAGCATATCCTCTATCATCTAAGGGTACATAGCGACATGGGAATTCTATCTGAATGGATGTCCTCACACATAGTGGCATCGTCTAATGGGGTAAACACATTTTTTCTCTCAATGATTACATATAGGTGTTCCTAATTTCCTTATCTAAAACATCTCAAAAGAGAAATCGCATAATACAGATTATCAGGGACATGTAGATACCTCCCTTTTAATAACTGTACATCAGGTGCACTATGCAATACACAGGCTAATGATCAAGATGTGGAAACAAAAGACAAGAACTAGAGAGTCCTGGTATTTCCATGATTTGGGAACACATCTGATCCCACCGAAAATTAAAGAAGCAGGAACAAAAGGGTAAAAATCCAAATTAAAATAGTCATTGAAAATGTGTCATGTTCAAAAAAATAAATGTAAGGTATCTCCTATTGAGGTGGAAAACTTGTCTTACTATAGTATTGAGTCAGTTAACCAGTCCATCACTACCCTGACAGTCAGACTGGAAAACATCGAAGTAGGCCTAAAGAAAATTCTTAAAAACCAGTCTGGTCATACAAAAGGGAATTATACATAATATAGGGGTTCCTGGTACATTACTGCAGTCTGGAAGTGTGAACCTGAACAATACACCAATAATAATAAAAGCTGACTGGTGAAAGGAATATGGAAAAGAGAAATGGAACTAGGACACAGCTAAAATCCCCAATAACTAGACACAATGCGACATCGGTCAGGGGAGAAAAAGAAAAATCTATAGGAAGAACAAGAAATTACTTGGGTGATAGTCAAGCATATGACACAATACCAAGAGTATTGGTGATACACGAAAATCAAAAATAGTTCACAAATGTTAGCTCTACCACTGGCCGCTAAACCATATACGGTAACCTCAGCTAATGGTCCAGTTCCTTCTTCAGGGAAAAATTAAACCTTGTTTCCTTTATGGTACAAAGCCATACACTACTCAGGAAGCAGAACAAAACTGACTACGGTAATGTAGAAATTAGGTCACCATGTACAAGAGTCATAGATCTATAATTTATCCTTACATTCAATCAGGATACATAAATCTAGGGCTGCCTGTTCCTTAAAGGAAGGGGGCAGTAACATGACTACACTTTGATCCTGTATATCTCTTTTATTTTTCTTCAAATACCATTATAGCCAAATTTGACATACACTAGTGAAGTGTTGTCTATCTTGTTCACAACATGCAAATAGCATATCTGTGAAATTTAGTATCAGAGCAAATTTACCCAACTGTTGTGCAGCGATATGCATCGTCATGTACATCCCTTCACAACACAGGTAAACTTGTAATAGTATCAAAAGCAGCAACATAAAACAAAAACATGCAAAAAAAATAAAAAAACGCACAAAACGCACATGTCAAGCCATCAGATATACTTGCTGTATATCAAGCACAAAAAGCATAAACAAAACAATAGCATATATAAATGAGCAGTGACGCACAACACCATGTCATGTACTTTATGGACTGTGAACCTGCAGCCCAAAACCCAATATTCGGGTCTGCTTAATTTGTCAGGTTTAAAATCCTCACCCTCCTTTTGACAGCAGATCACCAGTTAGTGGAGATTTGGCTGTCAAATACAACTTACTGTGTCGCTTCTGACACACAGGACCAGCAGGAACAATTCATAAAAGGATAAAATGCAAAAATATGTAAGACGCACAAACATTTCTTTTCAAAATAAGTCAAAATCTGTTTTTAACATACTGCTGACACTGCATATAACACACAAAATATCAACTGTAACCAACCATCTTTTGAAAACATGCTAAACCACCTTAATTTTGACTTTCAAAAATAAAAGTCTTTCACAAACACTCTGCGTGTCCCGTGCGCCAACCACCTTTGAGGCCCTGCTTTTCCAAGCAATGATTTCTCCATCTGTTTATACTCACTCCTAACTCCCACCTTACTGGGCAAGCTTTCTCGGCACCCATTTTAGTCAGACTGAAGGGAATAACCAACATTACGAGCCTGTCATTTATAAAAATTATACATCAATTACTGACACAAGGCCCGCAGAATGCTTTACTCCAAATGACATTGTGAACTTGCCGAACTTACAAAGCACCATCCAGCGCCAAATCAAAAAAGGAAGAAAGGAGGGAGCGCCAGGGCCAAATGGCATACCTCCTATTCTCTATAAACAAGATGTGCCAGGCTGGGCAGCAGCCCTGGAACCCCTCTTTCTAGAAATACGACAATTGAACACCATTCCAAGGTCCTGGTGGGGCTCTATCATCTCCCCAATCTATAAGGCAGGAGATAAGGCTTCCTCACATAACTACCGACTGGTGGCTTTAATTGATAACGAGGCAAAAAACTTTGCAGGTACCCTACTCGAAGAGCTGACAACCTGGGCTACAGAGAGATCCTTAATCCCTGCCAATCAGACAGGCTTCTCTAAGTCAGTGGGCACGATGACGAACATCCTGAGCATGGGTATGCTCATAGACAAAGCAGAATTTAACAAAATGCCCATTCATTTCTGCTTCATCGACTACAAGGCCGCTTTCGATAACGTAAATCGGAAGCTTTTGTGGTCTAAATTGAACGACTGGGGGATCTCGAGACCCCTGTTGGACCTGCTCATCAACCTGCACACAGAGACCTGGGTACAGATAAAAATAGGGGATGGATCCGCCTTGTCAAGGCCCATACAGACCAATAAGGGCCTAAAGCAAGGCTGCGTCCTGGCCCCCACGCTTTTTAACCTATTCCTAGGTGACCTTGTCCCAATACTAAATGACTGCAATTCTCACGCCCCTAAATTAGGAGGGCTCCAGCTACCTTGTCTACTATACGCAGACGATATCGTCTTAATAAGCCACACTAAGGTAGGACTCCAACATCTTTTAGACGCAACACAAAGGTACTCAAGTAAGAACGATCTTACAATAAATCTGGGGAAAACCCAAACAATGACCATTAGCAGGAAAAAAAGGAAACCAACATCATGGCATTGGAACACGACAAGAATCGAAGAAACCACTACATACAAATATCTAGGAGTGAAGATCGACAACGGTGGGCGGTTCTCGGTTCAGAGAACAAGCATACGAGGGAAAGGTCTTTCGTTAGCGATTTCGTTGAAAGCGCTAAATCACAAACTCTCCGGCCCATCCCTTTTACCCCTGACGCAAGTAATTCGTGCTAAACTTCTTCCAACAATTACTTACGGGAGTGAGGCACTCAGAGGAAGGGATGCAAAGATCCTTGACAATACTATAACAGCAGCTTACAGAATTATTTTCAGTCTACCCAAGCAAACCTCACCCGCTCAAATCAGGCTCGAATTCGGCATCGACCAACAGTTCCTGGCAAGACAGGGAGCCTACGTGATAGCCTGGGACAAAGTGAGGAAATCAAAACAAGGAACCCTGAATGAACACCTGTGGAAGGAGTTAGAACAGCATCCTTCCTCAGCAGCAGCTAAGTACCTCACGGGCAGCCTGACGAGTACAGGTCTAGAACAGCTCTGGAACACTCCAACAAGTCATACAAATTTCAAAAAACTGGTAAAAAAATCAATCAAATTACAATCATGGTTGCAAGACAAGGAAACCCTCTCGAAGAGAACACATGGCTGGTTGACTCTGAATTCGTACACAACTAAAGCACAACAGCGCTATCTGGCCGAGGGTTACTCCAAAAGTGTCAAGATGTGCTTTCTAAGGCACAGGTTGGGCCTGCTACCTTGTACTCAAAATCTCCCACGCTGGCTCAAAATCAAAGCTGACCCCCTTTGTCGGCTATGCGGCTTGGCACAAGAGGACATGCTGCACTTGATATGCTCTTGTGGAAAACTACGGGACGAACGGAAACGCTGGCTAAAACACCACTTCAATCGGCAAGGGATCCGCACTAGAAGGGCGGCGGTCCTTGCATGTTTTCATCCTAATGACCCTGGCTTGAACTGCAGCTTTGTAAAATTTCTGAAGGCAGTTGACAAAAAGATGCCAAAAAACCCAACCCATAACTGCCCCAATTCAGCCGACTTGACATCACTTCGCTGACTGTTTTACCGACTTCACAAGCTCATGAGGACACTGAGCAATAACTTACAAATACTAAGTCCAAATACAAGCACATTGGTCATAAGGAAATGTGAACATTTTAAATTTTAAATTCTGAGTCTTTTAAAACTGTAGTTTTATCTTTTCTGTTCTTAATTCATTTTTATATTGCAATGGTTTTAAGTAACTATGCTAAATAAAGATTACTTATACTTACTTATACTTATACTAACTCCCACCTTACTGACCTTGCGGGCTCCTCAGCCCTCTCCCTCTTCCTTACTCTGAGGCTGACAAAGACAAAAAGCCTTCCAAACTCTTTCTAACCTGCAATAATCAACCCTATTTAAAAACACATGATATATATATTACTCCTTTTAGGGGTTACAATTTATTCATTCTTAGATTACTAAAACATTTACTGTGAATAATTTGCAGTACATAATAACATAACATACCAGCTTTAGAACAAATGTTTTCTACTACCCTATGCAATGGTACTCATTTCAGCAACATTAAATGGATGAACGTCTCAGTTAGGTCCTTAGCTAGAGTTAAAACCTTCCACCCTGATATTAAACTGAAACCTCTGCACCAGGCACATTGGCTCACTGAGCCATGTAAAAGCAAGCCCCAATGGGAACAACCTGCAAATTTGTATTATACCTAAATGTATGCATTTACTGAAGCCTAAGGCACTTTAAAGCTATGTTAAATGGCAAGAATGCTGTTTTGAAGAGTCTATTTTACCCAATTCGACTTTGCTATTTGGGGCACTTAAAAATAAATATCCTATAATTATGTTACATATTAATCATCCTCAGAATGTTCTTTACAGATTACAGAGATTGGACATTAGACATATCTCATGTAAATCCTTAGAAAAATGAGTTTTTTACGCCTACGCTAAGTGAAATTCCATATGCTAATGTCCTCATTATGCAGTGTAACACAACTCAAATTAAATTATAATGCTAGGAGGTCACATTATGAGCATTAAGCTTTATAAATAGTAAAAAAACGATTTTTGTAGCACTTATTTTCAATAAATATTTTTCATAATTAATAATTATTTTTAATAAACCCAATCATGTTTGATAATACCAGATATAAAAGCAAGCTGCATCCCTTGCCTATCATTTTAAGACGCATTCATTTATAAGCCTAAGCACAGAAGCCTAACTTGAAACATGACAAAATTTGGCGCCACATTTTTTCTTTCTAAAAAGGGACAATTTTTATTTAGCAACAGACCCAAGAATATGCTTACAAAAATGCTTAAAGAGAGGAAAACCCGTAATTGAAATGTCTTGCTGCAATACAAAATAATGAACCTTAGTTTTGGAACCTTTTGAAAACAACATTCTGAAATGCAAAGATTCACCCGTGTTTAACTGAGGGCAAAGTCCTGGCTGAGTAAATACTCCTGTTTATTTAGCTTGTCTCTCAGGGTTTGTAACATGAGCACGGTGACAGTCTTTTTCAAACGAAGACACATCAATGCATGTTCTATAATATGCGCCTGAGTTCAGCAAAAATGTACTTCAGCTGAAGTGTTTGCCTTGTAATTTCTAATAAAATGTATGTAAGTAAAAATGCTGTAAGTTTGTTTTTCTACAAAATACACCATTCGTTTTTGGGGGCCTTTTTATTCCTAGTGAATGTGAATTTTAATCTTATTTTTTTTAAGCATTTAGACATTTTGCTTAATAGACTGAAAACATCAAAAAGAAACACAAACACACATTTGAGTTCATTTCAGACATAAACAGAAAGGGGTCAAACACTCAGGACACACAATACGGCGCACTTTAGCCATGCATTTCATAAATAGCGCCATCGCTATGTACTTACAAAAGTTGCACTAATGGGAAAACCACATAGACATTTAAACACACATTTAACCCACAGATCAACACTTAGGACTGAAACAAAGGACAGTCCACAGACTGTACTTAAACCAAACCATTTGTAAATACTAGTTGTAAGTCATATTTACAAGAAACGCTTCTCAATAATGTTCCAAAAGACTGCAAAAACAGACTGCTGCATATCCAAGAAGCCAAAACACACTCAATTCACTAGCTTTGCCTGGCAGAACACCAAAAAATCGCTCTGCATATCTTCATTTATAAAATTGCGCAGAACAAAGGATCCTTGTTTTGTATTATGTCATATTTTAATTCCCTGGGGATACAAAATCACCAAGGAAGAAATATGTTTTTAAATCTAAACCTATTTAGATATTCCCTCTAGGGGAGCCGGCTAATTTACTTCACATCATACTATGGTACCTTCCAAAAAAGCAACATATTCTTCGATGTGAGCTTGAAAACAGGCATGCCAAAAATACTGCAGAATATGCAAGTATTATAATCAAAGTAGTACTTAAGGTACTTTTCGTACGTGCACCGTTCAACAAAACCAAATAGAGAAAAATCTCCTCATTGCCTGCCTACACAAATTGCAATTTGCATATCCAAAATCCAAAACATATCTAAAGTTGGCCAACACAAATTCCAAAATTCCAAAGCTACAGTAAGCGTTACTAAACTACCTTACTCGTACCAATCAAAATGTTGTCCAAATTCTAACTGCCAAGTTCTACATGACCTAACGGTCTTTTTTTTTTTTTTAAATACTCACGCTAAAAAGGTTCTCAGTCAGGAGTGACATCATGTGGAGGATCAAAATCAGGAAGATCAGAAATATACTGGGATGCAGAGACACAGAATCCCCAGAATCACCGTGCACAGAGTAGTAGAGTCCCGTCCTGTCCTCCTCAGTAGATTTCAGTCTTCTGACAAGATCACTCCCACAGATAGTCACTTCTCTGATGAAGCCCACGTTGGCCGCGCCATTTGAAGAAACAAAATCTTCATTCTCAGGGGTCTCACTAATACAAAAGAAGAATCTGACACAGAATCTGGAATTTAAAGAGAACATTTTTTTTAAACTTAAATAAGTGAGACTACGTCACACAGAAGTCTTAGCAACTGAATGAGGCAGTCCGAGGAGTACAGACAACAGAGGCCTTATATATGCTTAGGGTTACAAAACTCAGCATAAAAGTAAGGGGCAGTCCTAGCTTTTGCAAGCATGCAAAATGCCTAACATGGACATGCAAGATCTGCCAAATATTAGCCAATAGGAAAACATTTTCAAACAAATTATCACATGACAGAAACCTCAGTTTGCAATAACCCAACCCAAAGTAAATTATTAAGAATGTCCCAAATCCAATCTCCACAACCCAGCAAACCCATAATTGAAAGCACAATGCATGTAATGAAGAAACATAGAAAGGAAACAATGACAAATAACGAGCAAGATAAGGCATGTGTAGAGAAGCTAAAAGTTAACATTGTCCTGAACTTTGACTGGCAATCTCAGATAACAATCAACCAAGGAAATTGGCTTAGCGAGGTCAGTTTCAGATAAAGGGGTCAGTTCCTTACAATGCACCTTAGAGTCAAGAAAAGGCTTAGTTAATAAGTGCATGAACAACGAAGCCCATGCAACTTTGTTCGTTTGGTTACCTCCACGGGCCTACGTGATGGCAACACAAAATGGAGGCACGGACAAAATGGAACCCATATTCGGGACAAAGTCTCTGAATACGTAATGAACTTGCTAGTTAACATGATGAATTCACTCCATATTAGCCGTACTTACTAGATACGGTACAACATCACCAAAATCGTGACGGAACCATAACCTCACAGGACAAGACCGAATTTACAGAACCTCACATCCTTCCTGGAAACGGTCAATTTGCTGGGCATGAAACAAATGGTCCAGGGACCAACACATAGAGCAGGGCATACCCTGGATGCTGTTTGTGCCAACTTTAATTCACTTCAGACAGGAAATCCAATTCCACATGTCTAGTTTGACCATTGTTTCATTACATTAGCTTTTCCAATCCCTAATAAGGATGGTGTAGCAAGGAAGAATGAAGGAGGGGCCCCAAGGAAGGAATGGCATCGTCTAGCCACTAATCCTTCTCTGCCCTCAATAGCCAAGGTTCCAATACTCACGGGAGAACCGGGAGAGGATTCTCGCCAGTTCCACAGCTGGATATTGTCTATAGACGAAGAATTATCCCCGACTGAGCGTACGGTCAGATTGAGTAAAAAGAAAATTCATAACGACCCTTGGTTCTCAAAAGAACTGGAGGGACTTCATCTGCAGCCTAAACAGTTGGAACGCAGATGGAGAAAGGGATATGATGCATCTAACCTACAGATATTAAAAATGTTTAGGAAACAATACCATTCAGCCATTAAATCAGCAAAAAAATAATATTTTCATAATAAAATAACTCTGGCGAAGCATAACCAAAAAGAAATCTTAACAATTGTAAAATCTTTCATAGATCCCAAAGGCTTACATGTAGAAATTCCTCCCTCTCAGAAGTTATGTAATGAAATCGCGATATACTTTGAAGATAAGATCAAGGCCATTCAAAAGAACTTCGAGATCATAATTAGTTACTCGGAGTCTATTGAGGGACAGGTGTCAGAAAAAAGAGATGACTGGTCTGGCCTTCAAGCCTTTCAAATGGCCACGCTCTTCCAGACCAAGGAGGCGATATTGGCCTGTAAATCGGGCTCTCCATTGGACGCATGTCCCCCGATCTTATTACATCATATCATTGATATTGTGAATCCGGTGATCAATAATATTGTGAATTATTCACTTTCTAGCGGTATTGTAATGGATGAATGGAAATTTGCCACAGTGAAACCATTGAAGAAAAAAACGAACATCGATCCCTCTAATTTCTCTAATTACAGGCCTATATCCCTGTTACCAATTTTAGGTAAGATTACAGAGAGAATAGTATATTAAGAACTCTCCAGCTACTCGGAGTCAACACAGATTTTCCAACCCTGCTAATCCGGTTTTCGACCAAAACACTTGACTGAGTCTGCGTTACTCAAGATATCGGACACCACTAAATTCATAACAGACAACGGCAAGAAGGCAGTCTTGATTCTTTTAGACTTGTCTGCCGCATTTGATTCCATCTCACATAACATCCTGCTAGCCAGATTGAGATCTTGTGGCATATCTGATTATGCATTGGCATGGATTACATCTTTCCTGTCAAACAGGAAGCATGTAATCTCTTTGGGATCTTGCCTTTCACCAGCACATACCGTTTCTACTGGTGTACCACAGGGGGCGTCACTGACTCCACTTCTATTTAATATGTACATGGCCCCTCTTCTCTCGTTGATTTCGCCTTATGGGATCGAAATCACATTGTACGCCGATGATACTCAGTTGATTCTGTCACTGGACAAGAATTCTACAGATGCTGAAGAAAATGTCAAATCTCGTTTTCCAGCAGCTATAAAATTGATGAAAGATAACCATCTCTGCTGTAACACTGACAAAACAGAAATTCTACACATCGGTAAAAACAGCTTTTTTCAACCAAAGGACTGGTGGCCAGATAATACTAGAGCCAACCCATCAACGGTGGATGTTGCAAAAAATCTAGACGTTTGGTTTGATTCTTCCCTTTCTTTTAAACCCCATGTCCTGAAGATAACCGGGACTTGTTTTGGGCTCTTGAAAACCTTGAGAAAGGTTTTCAATCTGATTCCGTTGGCCGCTAACAAAACAGTGACCATGGCTCTCATACTATTGTGGCTGGACTACTGTAATAGCCTCCTCGCAGGAATTAATAAAACCATCCTGAGGAGACTACAGGTAGTCCAGCACCCTGTAGCTAGACTGGTTCTAGGGCTTCCGCGTAGGGCGTGGGCCTCGGCTGCCATGAAGACCCTCCACTGGCTCCCAGTCCATAAAAGAATTCTGTTTAAACTACTATTGACGACATTTAGAGCACACCGTCATTTGGGCCCAATATATCTCTCAGCAAGATTCAGGCCATATAGTGCTGCAAGAACATTAAGATCTAGTGCTGCAAGCTTTCTCAAACTGGTGGGCTTTAAATTAGCTACAAGAGGTGGGAAATCATCTACTGTACTGGGAGCAAAGGCCTGGAACTGTATGCCAAAGGAACTTAGAGTAATCAAACAGGAGGGGCAGTTTAGAAAGGCATTAAAGAAATGGATCTTTGGAATATCTGATGCCTGCTGTATAGACCTTATCTGGGTCTTATTCTATATAATTGATCCTTGTCATTTACAGCGCCAAGAGACTCCTTTAGGAGTGACAGTTGCTCTATATAGGACCCACTTTTTATTTCATTTCATTTCATACGGAGGGCCTCATAGCTATGGACCTGCGCTGCCTGCATAATGCAGAGCACCCTCATAGCTAAGATCAGCTCTGCCTGGATGATACAGAACGCCCTTATAGCAAAGACCAGCGCTGCCTGGATGATATTAAGCGTCCTCATAGCTAAGACCAGCGCTGCCTGGATGATATTAAGCGTCCTCATAGCTAAGACCAGCGCTGCCTGGATGATACAGAGCACCCTCATAGCTAAGACTAACGCTGCCTGTATGATACAGAGCGCCCAAAGCACTGCATAGATGATATAGAGTGCCCTCGTAGCTAGGCCCGGCACTGCCTGGATGATACAGAGCGCCCTCATAGCTAGGACCGGCGGTGCGTGGATGATACAGAGTGCCCTCATACCTAAGATCGGCGCTGTCTGGATGATACAGAGCGCCCTCTTAGCTAAGACCAGCACTGCCTGGATGATACAGAGCGCCCTCATAGCTAAGACCAGCGCTGCCTGGATGATACAGAGCGCTTCATAGCTAAGACAAGAGCTGCCTGCATGATACAGTGTGCATCACGCCAAGACCAGAACTGCCTAGATGATACAGAGTGCCCACATAGCTAAGACCGACTCTGCCTGGATGAAACAGAGTGCACGTATAGCTAAGACTGGCGTTGCCTGGATGTTACAGAGCACCCTCTTAGCTAAGACCGGTGATGTCTGGATGATACAGAGAACCCTCATAGCTAAGCAAAGCGCTGCGTGGATGATACAGAGCGCCCTTATAGCTAAGACCAGCGCTGCCTGGATGATACAGAACACCCTCATAGCTAAGACCAGCGCTGCCTGGATGATACAGAGCACCTCATAGCTAAAACCAGCGCTGCCTGAATGATACTGAGCGCCCTCATAGCTAAGACCAGCGCTGCCTGGATGATGCAAAGCACCCTCATAGCTAAGACTAGCGCTGCCTGGATGATACAGGGCGCCCTCATAGCTTAAACCAGCGCTGCCTGGATAAAACAGAAAGCCCTCATAGCTATGACCAGCACTGCCTGGATGATACAGAGTGCCCTCATAACTATGAACAGCACGGCCTGGATGGAACAGAGCGCCCTCATAGCTAAGACCGGCGCTGCCTGGATGAAACAAAGCGACCTCATAGCTAAGACCGGCGCTGCCTGGATGATACAGAGCGCCCTCATAGCTAAGACCAGTGCGGCCTGGTTGAAACAAAGCTCCCTCATAGCTAAGACCAGCGCTGCCTGGATGATACAGCATGAGGAGCACCTCATTAACTCTCCAATGCATGGATATGCGACTGCCGCTCTCAGACTCCAGAAGCTTAGAAAAACGCGCCGTTTTTTAGATTACCGTTGCTAGCATGAAAACTCTCAACTGCTTGGATATCTTCCACAGGCAGTTCCCTGAGAAAGCGCAGCCATGGATTCACATAGCGGGGACACACAATCAGCCCATGGAGAAACTGGGGCTCGACTTGGTAAGTGAAACGCTATGCCAAGTCGTTCTCTTTTGCCAAAAAGTTTAAAAATCACGGCTGATTCTAGATCACTTCCTCTATTCCAACAGGTAGCTAGGAGGCTCCATTAAAATCTCCCGTCCATTAACAATAGGGGTAAGTTTGTTTGACTACGCATATTTAATGTTTGGTGTCTGAGTGTCACTAATCGTCTGTCAGTCTGAGTATAGTAGGATTGAACTTGGGTCTATATAAATTTCAGATTTAGAGACAGCTCCACCACACACGACAGCGGTTGCTGAAGAAGACTTAAGGTGGGGGATCCGGCAATTGGTCAGGCACTAACGGTGAAGTTTTTTGAGTAGCACTCCACAAATTGGTTTTTGGTTTTAGTGTCTTTTTGGTCCTGATGAGAACCCCACCAGTTTGAGGGTTCGAAATGCGTCGACCTTGTCCCAGGTCACACGAACTGAGGAGTCATCATTGGTTCATTAGTTTAATTCACAGTCACAAATTGAAAAATAACTTCAAATGTTTTATGACAATCGGCTTCATTCTTGATGTATAATTTTTGACTGTATTATGGTGTACCTAGGAACTATTGTGTAGTATGTATGTTTGAAGTTTGAAAGAGGTTTGTATGTGGTGTACGTGCAATTTGTTTAATTGTAAATGTCTTGTATATTGTGTATATATTTGTATATATAATTAGGAGTTTGTCCTATATGGTTATTTTTGCACAAAGCATATTTCTTTCTAAAATTTACAAAAAAGAAAAAGTGCGAGCTACATCATTAAATGATGCAAATGATTAAGCAGACGTTTATGTTTCATTCATAAGGGTTACTAGGAGTGTTTGTTATCAACAAGTATCAGTCCAGGCACACATATTGTTCTTTAGACTATTTTGACTTAGCCTGACAGATTTTGAGTCAAGGCCCATTTCTGTTTTCTGGATGATACAGAGCGCCCTCATAGCTAAGACCGGAATTGCCTGGATGGAGCAAAGTCCCTCATAGCTAAAACCAGCGCTGCCTGGATGATACAGAGCACTCTCATAGCTAAAACTAGCGCTGCCTGGATGATACAGAGCCCCCCCTCATCGTTAAGATCAGCACTGGCTGGATGGAACAGAGCGCCCTCATAGTTAAAACCGGTGCTGCCTGGATGATACAGAGCGCGCTCATAGCTCAGACCTGCACTCTATGGATGATACAGAGTGCGCTCATAGCTAAAACAGGCGCTGCGTGGATGATACAGAGCACACTCATAGCTAAGACCAGCACTGCCTGAATGCTACAGAGCACCCTCATAGCTAAGACCAGCGCTGCCTGGATGATACAGAGCACCCTCATAGCTAAGACCGGCCTGCCTGGGTGATAAAAAGCGACCTCATAGCTAAGACCGGCGCTGCCTGGATGAAGCAAAGTCCCTCATAGCTAAGACCAGCGCTGCCTGGATGATACAGAGCACACTCATAGCTAAAACAAGCGCTGCCTGGATGATACAGAGCCCCCTCATCGTTAAGATCAGCACTGCCTGAATGGAACAGAGCACCCTCATAGTTAAAACCGGCGCTGCCTGAATGATACAGAGCGCGCTCATAGCTCAGACCGGCACTCTATGGATGATACAGTGTGCGCTCATAGCTAAAACCGGTGCTAAGTGGATGATACAGAGCACACTCATAGCTAAGACCAGCACTGCCTGAATGCTACAGAGCACCCTCATAGCTAAGACCAGCGCTGCCTGGATGATACAGAGCACCCTCATAGCTAAGACCGGCCTGACTGGATGATACAAAGCACCCTCATAGGTAAGACCAATGCTGCGTGGATGATACATAGCGCCCTAATAACTAAGACCAACACTGCCTGGAAGGAACAGAGCGCCCTCATAGCTAAGACCGGCCTGTCTGGATGAAGCAAATCGACCTCAGAGCTAAGACCAGCGCTGCCTCAATGATACAGAGCGCCCTCATAGCTAAGACCGTGCTGCCTGGATGATACAAGGTGCCCTTATAGCAAAGACCAGCGATGCCTGGAAAATACAGAGCATCCTTATAGCTTAGACCAGCCCTGCCTGGATGATACAGAGCGCCCTCATAGCTAAGACCAGAGCTGCCTGGATCATACAGAGGGCCCTTACACCAAAGGCCAGCGCTGCCTGGATGATACAGAGTGCACTCATAGCGAAGACATGCGTTACCTGGATGATACAGAGCACCCTCATAGTTAAAACAAGCGCTGCCTGGATGATACAGAGCGCTCTCATCGTTAAGACCAGCACTGCCTGAATGCTACAGAGCACCCTCATAGCTAAGCCCAGCGCTGCCTGGATGATACAGGGTGCCCTCATAGCTAAGAAAAGCGCTGCATGGATGATACAGAGTGCCCTCATAGCTAGGCCCAGCGCTGCCTGGATGATACAGAGTGCCCTCATAGCTAAGACCAACACTGCCTGAATGATACAGAGCACCCTCATAGTTAAAACAAGCGCTGCCTGGATGATACAGAGTGCCCTCAACGTTAAGATCAGCACTGACTGGATGGAACAGACCGCCCTCATAGCTAAGACTGGCGCTGCCTGGATGAAACAGAGTGCCCTCATAACTGAGACCGGCCATGTCTGGATGATACAGAGCAAGCTCATAGCTAAAACCGGCGCTGCCTGGATGATACAGAGCGCGCTCATAGCTAAGACCGGCACTCTATGGAGGATACAGAGTGCGTTCATAGCTAAAAATGGCGCTGCGTGGATGATACAGAGCACACTCATAGCTAAGACCAGCACTGCCTGAATGCTACAGAGCACCCTCATAGCTAAGACCAGCGCTGCCTGGATGATACAGGGTGCCCTCATAGCTAAGAAAAGCGCTGCATGGATGATACAGAGTGCCCTCATAGCTAGGACCAGCGCTGCCTGGATGATACAGATTGCCCTCATAGCTAAGACCAACGTTGCCTGGATGATACAGAGTGCCCTCATAGCTAAGAAAAACGCTACCTGGATGATACAGAGTGCCCTCATAACTGAGACTGGCCATGTCTGGATGATACAGAGCAAGGTCATAGCTAAAACCGGCGCTGCCTGGATGATACAGAGCGCGCTCATAGCTAAGACCGGCACTCTATGGAGGATACAGAGTGCGCTCATAGCTAAAACTGGCGCTGCGTGGATGATACAGAGCACACTCATAGCTAAGACCAGCACTGCTTGAAAGCTACAGAGCACCCTCATAGCTAAGACCAGCGCTGCCTGGATGATACAAGGTGCTCTCATAGCTAAGAAAAGCGCTGCATGGATGATACAGAGTGCCTTCATAGCTAGGACCAGCGCTGCCTGGATGATACAGAGTGCCCTCATAGCTAAGACTGGTGCTGTCTGGATGATACAGAGCGCTCAATGCTAAGACCAGCGCTGCCTGGATGATACAGAGCACCCTCATAGCTAAGACCGGCCTGCCTGGATGATACAAAGAGCCCTTATAGCTAAGACCAGCACTGCCTGGAGAATACAGATCGCCCTCATAGCTAAGACCGGCCTGCCTGGATGAGACAGACAACCTTCATAGCTAGGACCGGCAGTGCCTGGATGATACAGAGCGCCCTCATAGCTAAGATCGGCGTTGTCTGGATGATACAGAGCGCACTCATAGCTAAGACCGGCGCTGCCTGGATGATACAGATCACCCTCATAACTAAGACCAGCGCTGCCTGGATGATACAGAGTGCCTCATAGCTAAGACCGGCACTGCCTGGATGATACAGAGCCCCCTCATAGCTAAGACCAGTGCTGATTTGAGGATACAGAGCACCCTCATAAATAAGACCAGCACTGCTGGATGATACAGCACGTCCGCTTAGCTAACTTCAGCGCTGCCTGGATGATACAGAGCGCCCTCATACCTAAGACCGGCACTGCCTGGATGATACAAGGCACCCTCATAGATAAGATCAGCGCTGCCTGGATCATACAGAAGGCCCTTGTAGCAAAAACCAGCGCTGCCTGAAAGATACAGAGCGCCTTATAGCTAAGACCAGCACTGCCTGAATGATGCAAAGCACCCTCATATCTAAGACTAGCGCTGCCTGGATGATATAGAAAGCCCTCATAGCTATGACCAGCACTGCCTGGATGATACAGAGCGCCCTCATAGCTAATACCAGGCTGCGTGGATGATACAGAGCGCCCTCCTAACTAAGACCAGCACTGCCTGGATGGAACAGAGCGCCCTCATAGCTAAGACCAGCGCTGCCTGGATGATACAAAGCGCCCTCATAGCTAAGACCAGCGCTGCATGGATGATACAGAGCGCCCTCATAACTAAGACCGGCCATGTCTGGATGATACAAAGCAAGCTCATAGCTAAAACCGGCGCTGCCTGGATGATACAGAGCACGCTCATAGCTAAGACCAGCACTCTATGGATGATACAGAGTGCGCTCATAGCTAAAACCGGCGCTGCGGGGATGATACAGAGCACACTCATAGCTAAGACAAGCACTGCCTGAATTCTACAGATCACGCTCATAGCTAAGACCAGCGGTGCCTGGATGTTACAGGGTGCCCTCATAGCTAAGAAAAGCGCTGCATGGATGATACAGAGTGCCCTCATAGCTAGGACCAGCGCTGCCTGGATGATACAGAGTGCCCTCATAGCTAAGACCAAAGCTACCTGGATGATACAGAGTGACCTCAAAACTGAGACCGGCCATGTCTGGATGATACAGAGCAAGGTCATAGCTAAAACCGGCGCTGCCTGGATGATACAGAGCGCTCTCATAGCTCAGACCGGCACTCTATGGATGATACAGAGTGCGCTCATAGCTAAAACCGGCGCTGCGTGGATGATACAGAGCACCCTCATAGCTAAGACCAGCGCTGCCTGGATGATACAGAGCACCCTCATAGCTAAGACCGGCCTGACTGGATGATACAAAGCGCCCTCATAGCTAAGACCAGTGCTGCGATGATGATACAGAGCGCGCTAATAACTAAGACCAACACTGCCTGGATGGAACAGAGCGCCCTCATAGCTAAGACCGGCCTGTCTGGATGAAACAAATCGGCCTCAGAGCTAAGACCAGCGCTGTCTGAATGATACAGAGCGCCCTCATAGCTAAGACCGGTGCCGCCTGGATGATACAAGGTGCCCTTATAGCAAAGACCAGCGAGCCTGGATCATACAAAGGGCCCTTACACCAAAGACCAGCGCTGCCTGGATGATATAGAGTGACCTCATAGCGAAGACCGGCGTTGCCTGGATGATACAGAGCACCCTCATAGCTAAAACCAGCTCTGCCTGGATGATACAGAGCGCCCTCATCGTTAAGATCAGCACTGCCTGGATGGGACAGACCGCCCTATTAGCTAAGACCGGCGATGCCTGGATGAAACAGAGTGCCTCATAACTGAGACCGGCCATGTCTGGATGATACAGAGCAAGCTCATAGCTAAACATAGCTAAAACCGACGCTGCCTGGATGATACAGGGCGCGCTCATAGCTAAGACCGGCACTCTATGGATGATACAGAGTGCGCTCATAGCTAAACCCGGCGCTGCGTGGATGATACAGAGCGCACTCAAAGCTAAGACGAGCACTGCCTGAATGCTACAGAGCACCCTCTTAGCTAACACCAGCGCTGCCTGGATGATACAGGGTGCCTCATAGCTAAGAAAAGCGCTGCATGGATGATACAGAGTGCCCTCACAGCTAGGACCAGCGCTGCCTGGATGATACAGAGTTCCCTCATAGCTAAGACCAACGCTGCCTGGATGATACAGAGCGCCCTCATAGCTAAGAAAAGCACTGCCTGGATGATACAGAGCACCCTCATAGCTAAGACTGGTGCTGTCTGGATGATACAGAGCGCTCATTGCTAAGACCAGCGCTGCCTGGATGATACAGAGCACCCTCATAGCTAACACTGGTGCTGTCTGGATGATACAGAGCGCTCTCATAGCTAAAACCAACGCTGCCTGGATGATACAGAGCGCCCTTATAGCTAAGACCAGAGCTGCCTGGATGATACAGATCGCCCACATAGCTAAAACTGGTGATGCCTGGATGATACAGAGCGCACTCATAGCTAAGACCGGCGCTGCCTGGATGATACAGAGCACCCTAATAGCTTAAACCAGCGGTGCCATGATGATACAGAAACGGTAAAAAAGGGGGTGGCGATGGACGGAGCATCTGAATCAATCAAACACTCACACCCAGTCAAAAGATCTGGGTTTAATCCATCACCGTCCTTTAGCCCACTCTGCCACCCCAGTTCAGACATGGCCATATGCAAATCAGTCTGACCCTGTGCCTCATGGGAACAGTCCAGCCCGAACTGCCAAGCCATGTCTTCCCTGGACCGGAAACAAGCTTCCGAGGACCGGTTTCTGGCATTCCAGCCGTATTCAGCCCGGCTTGCTTGAATCCAGTGGCAAAGAGAGCAAGAGACTAACGTCTGAGCATACCGTGCCACACATATGGCGGCCAAAAGTGGTACAAAAGGGGGTGGCTATGGACGGAGCATCTGAATCAATCAAACACTCACACCCAGTCAAAAGATCTGGGTTTAATTCATCACCGTTCTTTAGCCCACTCTGCCACCCCAGTTCAGACATGGCCATATGCAAATCAGTCTGACCCTGTGCTTCATGGGAACAGTCCAGCCCGAACTGCCAAGCCATGTCTTCCCTGGACCGGAAAAAAGCTTCTGAGGACCGGTTTCTGACATTCCAGCCGTCTTCCGCCCGGCTTGCTTGAATCCAGTGGCAAAGTGAGCAAGGGACTCACGTCTGAGCATACCCTGCCACACTTATGGCGGCCAAAAGCGGTACAAAAGGGGGTGGCGATGGACGGAGCATCTGAATCAATCAAACACTCACACCCAGTCAAAAGATCTGGGTTTAATCCATCACCGTCCTTTAGCCCACTCTGCCACCCCAGTTCAGACATGGCCATATGCAAATCAGTCTGACCCTGTGCCTCATGGGAACAGTCCAGCCCGAACTGCCAAGCCATGTCTTCCCTGGACTGGAAACAAGCTTCCGAGGACCGGTTTCTGGCAATTTAGCCGTCTTCAGCCCGGCTTGCTTGAATCCAGTGGCAAAGTGAGCAAGGGACTCACGTCTGAGCATACCCTGCCACACTTATGGCGGCCAAAAGCGGTACAAAAGGGGGTGGCAATGGACGGAGCATCTGAATCAATCAAACACTCACACCCAGTCAAAAGATCTGGGTTTAATCCATCACCGTTCTTTAGCCCACTCTGCCACCCCAGTTCAGACATGGCCATATGCAAATCAGTCTGACCCTGTGCCTCATGGGAACAGTCCAGCCCGAACTGCCAAGCCATGTCTTCCCTGGACCGGAAACAAGCTTCGAGGACCGGTTTCTGGCATTCCAGCCGTCTTCAGCCCGGCTTTCTTGAATCCAGTGGCAAAGTGAGCAAGGTACTCACGTCTGAGCATACCCTGCCACACTTATTGCGGCCAAAAGCGGTACACCAGCACCACCCCCTTTTGTACCGATGGTGATACAGAAAGCCCTCCTAACTAAGACCAGTACTGCCTGGATGGAACAGAGCGCCCTCATAGCTAAGACCGGTGCTGCCTGGATGAAACAAAGCGACCTCAGAGCTAAGACCAGCGCTGAATGGATGATACAGAGTGCCCTCATATCTAAGACCGGCGCTGCCTGGATGATACAGAGCGCCCTCATAGCTAAGACCAGAGCTGCCTGGATCATACAGAGTGCTCTCATAGCGAAGACCGACGTTGCCTTGGTGATACAGAGCACCCTCATAGCTAAAACCAGCAGTGCCTGGATGATACAGAGCGCCCTCATTGTTCAGATCAGCACTGCCTTGGTGGAACAGAGCGCGCTCACAGCTAAGACTGGCGCTGCCTGGATGAAACAGAGTGCCCTCATGACTGAGACCGGCCATGTCTGGGTGATACAGAGCAAGCTCATAGCTAAAACCGGTGCTTCCTGGATGATACAGAGCGCCCTCATAGCTAAGACCGGCGCTCTATGGATGATACAGAGTGCGCTCATAGCTAAAACCGGCGCTGCCTGGATCATACAGAGCACACTCATAGCTAAGACCAGCACTGCCTGAATGCTACAGAGTGCTAGAATCCAGTGGCAAAGTGAGCAAGGGACTCACGTCTGAGCATACCCTGCCACACTTATGGCGGCCAAAAGCGGTACAAAAAGGGGTGGCGATGGACGGAGCATCTGAATCAATCAAACACTCACACCCAGTCAAAAGATCTGGGTTTAGTCCATCACCGTTCTTTAGCCCACTCTGCCACCCCAGTTCAGACATGGCCATATGCAAATCAGTCTGACCCTGTGCCTCATGGGAACAGTCCAGCCCGAACTGTCAAGCAATGTGTTCCCTGGACCGGAAACAAGCTTCCGAGGACCGGTTTCTGGCATTCCAGCCGTCTTCAGCCCGGCTTGCTTGAATCCAGTGGCAAAGTGAGCAAGGGACTCACGTCTGAGCATACCCTGCTACACTTATGGCGACCAAAAGCGGTACAAAAGGGGGTAGCGATGGACGGAGCATCTGAATCAATCAAACACTCACACCCAGTCAAAAGATCTGGGTTTAATCCATCACCGTTCTTTAGCCCACTCTGCCACCCCAGTTCAGACATGGCCATATGCAAATCAGTCTGACCCTGTGCCTCATGGGAACAGTCCAGCCCGAACTGCCAAGCCATGTCTTCCCTGGACCAGAAACAAGCTTCCGAGGACCGGTTTCTGGCACTCCAGCCGTCTTCAGCCCGGCTTGCTTGAATCCAGTGGCAAAGTGAGCAAGGGACTCACGTCTGAGCATACCCTGCCACACTTATGGCGGCCAAAAGCGGTACAAAAGGGGGTGGCGATGGACGGAGCATCTGAATCAATCAAACACTCACACCCAGTCAAAAGATCTGGATTTAATCCATCACCGTTGTTTAGCCCACTCTGCCACCCCAGTTCAGACATGGCCATATGCAAATCAGTCTGACCCTGTGCCTCATGGGAACAGTCCAGCCCGAACTGCCAAGCCATGTCTTCCCTGGACCGGAAACAAGGTTCTGAGGACCGGTTTCTGGCATTCCAGCCGTCTTCAGCCCGGCTTGCTTGAATCCAGTGGCAAAGTGAGCAAGGGACTCACGTCTGAGCATACCCTGCCACACTTATGAGGGCCAAAAGCAGTACAAAAGGGGGTGGCGATGGACGGTGCATCTGAATCAATCAAACACTCACACCCAGTCAAAAGATCTGGGTTTAATCCATCACCGTTCTTTAGCCCACTCTGCCACCCCAGTTCAGACATGGCCATATGCAAATCAGTCTGACCCTGTGCTTCATGGGAACAGTCCAGCCCGGACTGCCAAGCCATGTCTTCCCTGGACCGGAAACAAGCTTCCGAGGACCGGTTTCTGGCATTCCAGCCGTCTTCAGCCCGGCTTGCTTGAATCCAGTGGCAAAGTGAGCAAGGGACTCACGTCTGAGCATACCCTGCCACACTTATGGCGGCCAAAAGCGGTACACCAGCACCACCCCCTTTTGTACCGATGATGATACAGAAAGCCCTCATAGCTATGACCAGCACTGCCTGGATGATACAGAACACCCTCATAGCTAAGACCAGGCTGCGTGGATGATACAGAGCGCCCTCCTAACTAAGACCAGTACTGCCTGGATGGAACAGAGCGCCCTCATAGCTAAGACCGGTGCTGCCTGGATGAAACAAAGCGACCTCAGAGCTAAGACCAGCGCTGAATGGATGATACAGAGTGCCCTCATATCTAAGACCGGCGTTGCCTGGATGATACAGAGCGCTCTCATAGCTAAGACCAGAGCTGCCTGGATCATACAGAGTGCCCTCATAGCGAAGACCGACGTTGCCTTGATGATACAGAGCACCCTCATAGCTAAAACCAGCTGTGCCTGGATGATACAGAGCGCCCTCATTGTTCAGGACAGCACTGCCTTGGTGGAACAGAGCGCGCTCATAGCTAAGACTGGCGCTGCCTGGATGAAACAGTGCACTCATGACTGAGACCGGCCATGTCTGGGTGATACAGAGCAAGCTCATAGCTAAAACCGGTGCTGCCTGGATGATACAGAGCGCCCTCATAGCTAAGACCGGCGCTCTATGGATGATACAGAGTGCGCTCATAGCTAAAACCGGCGCTGCCTGGATCATACAGAGCACATTCATAGCTAAGACCAGCACTGCCTGAATGCTACAGAGTGCCCTCATAGCTCAGACTGGTGCTGTCTGGATGATACAGAGCCCCCTCATAGCTAACACCGGTGCTGTCTGGATGATACAGAGCACCCTCATAGCTAACAACGGTGCTGTCTGGATGATACAGAGCGCTCTCATAGCTAAGACCAATGCTGCCTGGATGATACAGAGTGCACTCATAGCTAAGACCGGCCGGTATGGATGACACAAAGAGCCCTAATAGCTAAGACCAGAGCTGCCTTGATGATACAGAGTGCTTATAGCGCTGCGTAGACGATACAGAGCGCCCTCATAGCTAGACCCCGCACTGCCTGGATGATACAGAGCACCCTCATAGCTAAGACTAGCGCTTCCTGGATGATACAGGGCGCCCTCATAGCTAAGTCCAGCGCTGCCTGGATAATACAGAGCGCACTCATGGCTAAGACCAATGCTGCCTGGATGATACAGAGTGCCCTCATAGCTAAGACCAGCGCTGCCTGAATGATACAGAGCACCCTCAAAGCTAAGACCAGCACTGACTGGAGGATACAGAGCGCCCTCATAGCTAAGACCAGCACTGCCTGAATGATGCAAAGCACCCTCATAGCTAGTACTAGAGCTGCCTGGATGATACAGAGCATCTTCATAGCTAAGTCCAGGGCTGCCTGGATGATACAGAGCGCCCTCATAGCTAAGACCAGCGCTGCCTGGATGATACAGAGCGCCCTTATAGCTAAAACCAGCGCTGCCTGGATGATACAGACAACCCTCATAGCTAAGACCAGCACTGCCTGAATGAGGCAAAGCACCCTCATAGCTAAGACCAGAGCTGCCTGGATGATACAGAGCACCCTCATAGCTAAGACCAGTGCTGCCTGGATGATACAGAGCGTACTCATAGCGAAGACCAGCGCTGCCTCGATTATACAGAGCACACTCATGGCTAAGACCAGAGCTGCCTGGATGATACAGAGCGTACTCATAGCGAAGACCAGCGCTGCCTCGATTATACAGAGCACACTCATGGCTAAAATCAGCGCTACCTGGATGATACAGAGTGCCCTCATAGCTAAGACTAGCGCTGCCTGAATGATACAGAGCGCCTTCATAGCTAAGACCAGCACTGCCTGAATGATACAGAGAGCCTTCATAGCTAAGACCAGCACTGCCTGAATGATGTAAAGCACCCTCATAGCTAAGACTAGCGCTGCCTGGATGATACAGGGCGCCCTCATACTTAAACCAGCGCTGCCTGGATGATACAGAAAGCCCTCATAGCTATGACCAGGCTGCATGGATGATACAGAGCGCCCTCCTAACTAAGACCAGCACTGTCTGGATGGAACAGAGCGCCCTCATAGCTAAGATCGGTGCTGCCTGGATGAATCAAGGCGACCTCAGAGCTAAGACCAGCGCTGCCTGAATGATACAGAACGCCCTCATAGCTAAGACCAGTGCGGCCTGGTTGAAACAAAGCTCCCTCATAGCTAAGACCAGCGCTGCCTGGATCATAAATAGCACCCTTGTAGCTAAGACCGGCGCTGCATGGATGATACAAATCGCCCTCATAACTAAGACCAGCGCTGTCTGGATGGAACAGAGCGCCCTCATAGCTAAGATCGGTGCTGCCTGGATAAAACAAGGCGACCTCAGAGCTAAGACCAGCGCTGCCTGAATGATACAGAACGCCCTCATAGCTAAGACCAGTGCGGCTTGGTTGAAACAAAGCTCCCTCACAGCTAAGACCAGCGCTGCCTGGATGATAAATAGCGCCCTTATAGCTAAGACCGGCGCTGCATGGATGATACAAATCGCCCTCATAACTAAGACCAGCGCTGCATGGATGATACAGATACAGCTAAGACCAGCGCTGCCTTAATGATAAAGAGTGACCTCATATCTAAGACCGGCGCTGCCTGGATGATACAGAGCGCCCTCATAGCTAAGACCGGTGCTGCTGGATGATACAAGGTGCCCTTATAGCAATGACCAGCGCTGCCTGGAAGATACAGAGCATCCTCATAGCTTAGACCCGCGCTGCCTGGATGATAGAGAGCGCCCTCATAGCGAAGCCCGGCGTTGCCTGGATGATACAGAGCACCCTCACAGCTAAAACCAGCGCTGCCTGGATGATACAGAGCGCCCTCATCATAAAGATCAGCACTGTCTGGATGGGACAGACCGACCTATTAGCTAAGGCCGGCGATGCCTGGATGAAACAGAGTGCCCTCATAACTGAGACCGGCCATGTCTGGATGATACAGAGCAAGCTCATAGCTAAACATAGCTAAAACCGGCACTGCCTGGATGATACAGAGCGCGCTCATAGCTAAGACCGGCACTCTATGGATGATACAGAGTGCGCTCATAGCTAAAACCGGCGCTGCGTGGATGATACAGAGCACACTCAAAGCTAAGACGAGCACTGCCTGAATGCTACAGAGCACCCTCTTAGCTAACACCAGCGCTGCCTGGATGATACAGGGTGCCCTCATAGCTAAGAAAAGCGCTGCATGGATGATACAGAGCACCCTCATAGCTAGGACCAGCGCTGCCTGGATGATACAGAGTGCCCTCATAGCTAAGACCAACGCTGCCTGGATGATACAGAGCGCCCTCATAGCTAAGAAAAGCACTGCGTGGATGATACAGAGCACCCTCATAGCTAGGACTGGTGTTGTCTGGATGATACAGAGCGCTCATTGCTAAGACCAGCGCTGCCTGGATGATACAGAGCACCCTCATAGCTAACACTGGTGCTGCCTGGATGATACAGAGCGCTCTCATAGCTAAAACCAACGCTGCCTGGATGATACAGAACACCCTTATAGCTAAGACCAGAGCTGCCTGGATGATACAGATCGCCCTCACAGCTAAAACTGGTCATGCCTGGATGATACAGAGCGCACTCATAGCTAAGACCGGCGCTGACTGGATGATACAGAGCGCCCTAATAGCTTAAACCAGCGGTGCCATGATGATACAGACACGGTAAAAAAGGGGGTGGCGATGGACGGAGCATCTGAATCAATCAAACACTCACACCCAGTCAAAAGATCTGGGTTTAATCCATCACCGTTGTTTAGCCCACTCTGCCACCCCAGTTCAGACATGGCCATATGCAAATCAGTCTGACCCTGTGCCTCATGGGAACAGTCCAGCCCGAACTGCCAAGCCATGTCTTCCCTGGAGCGGAAACAAGCTTCCGAGGACCGGTTTCTGGCATTCCAGCCGTCTTCAGCCCGGCTTGCTTGAATCCAGTGGCAAAGTGAGCAAGGGACTCACGTCTGAGCATACCCTGCCACACTTATGGCGGCCAAAAGCGGTACAAAAGGGGGTGGCGATGGACGGAGCATCTGAATCAATCAAACACTCACACCCAGTCAAAAGATCTGGGTTTAATCCATCACCGTTCTTTAGCCCACTCTGCCACCCCAGTTCAGACATGGCCATATGCAAATCAGTCTGACCCTGTGCCTCATGGGAACAGTCCAGCCCGAACTGCCAAGCCATGTCTTGCCTGGACCGGAAACAAGCTTCAGAGGACCGGTTTCTGGCAATTTAGCCGTCTTCAGCCCGGCTTGCTTGAATCCAGTGGCAAAGTGAGCAAGGAACTCACGTCTGAGCATACCCTGCCACACTTATGGCGACCAAAAGCGGTACAAAAGGGGGAGGCGATGGACGGAGCATCTGAATCAATCAAACACTCACACCCAGTCAAAAGATCTGGGTTTAATCCATCACCGTTCTTTAGCCCACTCTGCCACCCCAGTTCAGACATGGCCATATGCAAATCAGTCTGACCCTGTGCCTCATGGGAACAGTCCAGCCCGAACTGCCAAGCCATGTCTTCCCTGGACCGGAAACAAGCTTCCGAGGACCGGTTTCTGGCATTCCAGCCGTCTTCAGCCCGGCTTGCTTGAATCCAGTGGCAAAGTAACCAAGGGACTCACGTCTGTGCATACCCTGCCACACTTATGGCGGCCAAAAGCAGTACAAAATGGGGTGGCGATGGACGGTGCATCTGAATCAATCAAACACTCAAAACCCAGTCAAAAGATCTGGGTTTAATCCATCACCGTTCTTTAGCCCACTCTGCCACCCCAGTTCAGACATGGCCATATGCAAATCAGTCTGACCCTGTGCCTCATGGGAACAGTCCAGCCCGGACTGCCAAGCCATGTCTTCCCAGGACCGGAAACAAGCTTCCGAGGACCGGTTTCTGGCATTCCAGCCGTCTTCAGCCCGGATTGCTTGAATCCAGTGGCAAAGTGAGCAAGGGACTCACGTCTGAGCATACCCTGCCACACTTATTGCGGCCAAAAGCGGTACACCAGCACCACCCCCTTTTGTACCGATGGTGATACAGAAAGCCCTCATAGCTATGACCAGCACTGCCTGGATGATACAGAGCACCCTCATAGCTAAGACCAGGCTGCGTGGATGATACAGAGCGCCCTCCTAACTAAGACCAGTACTGCCTGGATGGAACAGAGCGCCCTCATAGCTAAGACCGGTGCTGCCTGGATGAAACAAAGCGACCTCAGAGCTAAGACCAGCGCTGAATGGATGATACAGAGTGCCCTCATATCTAAGACCGGCGCTGCCTGGATGATACAGAGCGTCCTCATAGCTAAGACCAGAGCTGCCTGGATCATACAGAGTGCTCTCATAGCGAAGACCGACCTTGCCTTGGTGATACAGAGCACCCTCATAGCTAAAACCAGCAGTGCCTGGATGATACAGAGCGCCCTCATTGTTCAGATCAGCACTGCCTTGGTGGAACAGAGCGTGCTCATAGCTAAGACTGGCGCTGCCTGGATGAAACAGAGTGCCCTCATGACTGAGACCGGCCATGTCTGGGTGATACAGAGCAAGCTCATAGCTAAAACCGGTGCTGCCTGGATGATACAGAGCGCCCTCATAGCTAAGACCGGCGCTCTATGGATGATACAGAGTGCGCTCATAGCTAAAACCGGCGCTGCCTGGATCATACAGAGCACACTCATAGCTAAGACCAGCACTGCCTGAATGCTACAGAGTGCTAGAATCCAGTGGCAAAGTGAGCAAGGGACTCACGTCTGAGCATACCCTGCCACACTTATGGCGGCCAAATTCGGTACAAAAGGGGGTGGCGATGGACGGAGCATCTGAATCAATCAAACACTCACACCCAGTCAAAAGATCTGGGTTTAGTCCATCACCGTTCTTTAGCCCACTCTGCCACCCCAGTTCAGAATTGGCCATATGCAAATCAGTCTGACCCTGTGCCTCATGGGAACAGTCCAGCCCGAACTGCCAAGCCATGTGTTCCCTGGACCGGAAACAAGCTTCCGAGGACCGGTTTCTGGCATTCCAGCCGTCTTCAGCCCGGCTTGCTTGAATCCAGTGGCAAAGTGAGCAAGGGACTCACGTCTGAGCATACCCTGCCACACTTATGGCGGCCAAAAGCGGTACAAAAGGGGGTGGCGATGGACGGAGCATCTGAATCAATCAAACACTCACACCCAGTCAAAAGATCTGGGTTTATTCCATCACCGTTCTTTAGCCCACTCTGCCACCCCAGTTCAGACATGGCCATATGCAAATCAGTCTGACCCTGTGCCTCATGGGAACAGTCCAGCCCGAACTGCCAAGCCATGTCTTCCCTGGACCGTAAACAAGCTTCCGAGGACCGGTTTCTGGCATTCCAGCCATCTTCAGCCCGGCTTGCATGAATCCAGTGGCAAAGTGAGCAAGGAACTCACGTCTGAGCATACCCTGCCACACTTATGGCGGCCAAAAGCGGTACAAAAGGGGGTGGCGATGGACGGAGCATCTGAATCAATCAAACACTCACACCCAGTCAAAAGATCTGGGTTTATTCCATCACCGTTCTTTAGCCCACTCTGCCACCCCAGTTCAGACATGGCCATATGCAAATCAGTCTGACCCTGTGCCTCATGGGAACAGTCCAGCCCGAACTGCCAAGCCATGTCTTCCCTGGACCGGAAACAAGCTTCCGAGGACCGGTTTCTGGCATTCCAGCCGTCTTCAGCCCGGCTTGCTTGAATCCAGTGGCAAAGTGAGCAAGGGACTCACGTCTGAGCATACCCTGCCACACTTATGGCGACCAAAAGCGGTACAAAAGGGGGTGGCGATGTACGGAGCATCTGAATCAATCAAACACTCACACCCAGTCAAAAGATCTGGGTTTAATCCATCACCGTTCTTTAGCCCACTCTGCCACCCCAGTTCAGACATGGCCATATGCAAATCAGTCTGACCCTGTGCCTCATGGGAACAGTCCAGCCCGAACTGCCAAGCCATGTCTTCCCTGGACCAGAAACAAGCTTCCGAGGACCGGTTTCTGGCATTCCAGCCGTCTTCAGCCCGGCTTGCTTGAATCCAGTGGCAAAGTGAGCAAGGGACTCACGTCTGAGCATACCCTGCCACACTTATGGCGGCCAAAAGCGGTACAAAAGGGGGTGGCGATGGACGGAGCATCTGAATCAATCAAACACTCACACCCAGTCAAAAGATCTGGATTTAATCCATCACCGTTGTTTATCCCACTCTGCCACCCCAGTTCAGATATGGCCATATGCAAATCAGTCTGACCCTGTGCCTCATGGGAACAGTCCAGCCCGAACTGCCAAGCCATGTCTTCCCTGGACCGGAAACAAGGTTCTGAGGACCGGTTTCTGGCATTCCAGCCGTCTTCAGCCCGGCTTGCTTGAATCCAGTGGCAAAGTGAGCAAGGGACTCACGTCTGAGCATACCCTGCCACACTTATGGCGGCCAAAAGCAGTACAAAAGGGGGTGGCGATGGACGGTGCATCTGAATCAATCAAAAACTCACACCCAGTCAAAAGATCTGGGTTTAATCCATCACCGTTCTTTAGCCCACTCTGCCACCCCAGTTCAGACATGGCCATATGCAAATCAGTCTGACCCTGTGCCTCATGGGAACAGTCCAGCCCGGACTGCCAAGCCATGTCTTCCCTGGACCGGAAACAAGCTTCCGAGGACCGGTTTCTGGCATTCCAGCCGTCTTCAGCCCGGCTTGCTTGAATCCAGTGGCAAAGTGAGCAAGGGACTCACGTCTGAGCATACCCTGCCACACTTATGGCGGCCAAAAGCGGTACACCAGCACCACCCCCTTTTGTACCGATGATGATACAGAAAGCCCTCATAGCTATGACCAGCACTGCCTGGATGATACAGAACACCCTCATAGCTAAGACCAGGCTGCGTGGATGATACAGAGCGCCCTCCTAACTAAGACCAGTACTGCCTGGATGGAACAGAGCGCCCTCATAGCTAAGACCGGTGCTGCCTGGATGAAACAAAGCGACCACAGAGCTAAGACCAGCGCTGAATGGATGATACTGAGTGCCCTCATATCTAAGACCGGCGCTGCCTGGATGATACAGAGCGCTCTCATAGCTAAGACCAGAGCTGCCTGGATCATACAGAGTGCCCTCATAGCGAAGACCGACGTTGCCTTGATGATACAGAGCACCCTCATAGCAAAAACCAGCAGTGCCTGGATGATACAGAGCGCCCTCATTGTTCAGATCAGCACTGCCTTGGTGGAAGAGAGCGCGCTCATAGCTAAGACTGGCGCTGCCTGGATGAAACAGTGCACTCATGACTGAGACCGGCCATGTCTGGGTGATACAGAGCAAGCTCATAGCTAAAACCGGTGCTGCCTGGATGATACAGAGCGCCCTCATAGCTAAGACCGGCGCTCTATGGATGATACAGAGTGCGCTCATAGCTAAAACCGGCGCTGCCTGGATCATACAGAGCACATTCATAGCTAAGACCAGCACTGCCTGAATGCTACAGAGTGCCCTCATAGCTCAGACTGGTGCTGTCTGGATGATACAGAGCCCCCTCATAGCTAACACCGGTGCTGTCTGGATGATACAGAGTGCACTCATAGCTAAGACCGGCCGGTATGGATGACACAAAGAGCCCTAATAGCTAAGACCAGAGCTGCCTTGATGATACAGAGTGCTTATAGCGCTGCGTAGACGATACAGAGCGCCCTCATAGCTAGACCCCGCACTGCCTGGATGATACAGAGCACCCTCATAGCTAAGACTAGCGCTTCCTGGATGATACAGGGCGCCCTCATAGCTAAGTCCAGCGCTGCCTGGATAATACAGAGCGCACTCATGGCTAAGACCAATGCTGCCTGGATGATACAGAGTGCCCTCATAGCTAAGACCAGCGCTGCCTGAATGATACAGAGCACCCTCAAAGCTAAGACCAGCACTGACTGGAGGATACAGAGCGCCCTCATAGCTAAGACCAGCACTGCCTGAATGATGCAAAGCACCCTCATAGCTAGTACTAGCGCTGCCTGGATGATACAGAGCATCTTCATAGCTAAGACCAGGGCTGCCTGGATGATACAGAGCGCCCTCATAGCTAAGACCAGCGCTGCCTGGATGATACAGAGCGCCCTTATAGCTAAAACCAGCGCTGCCTGGATGATACAGACAACCCTCATAGCTAAGACCAGCACTGCCTGAATGATGCAGAACGCCCTCATAGCTAAGACCAGAGCTGCCTAGATGGTACAGAGCACCCTCATAGCTAAGACCAGCGCTGCCTGGATGATACAGAGCGCCCTTATAGCTAAAACCAGCGCTGCCTGGATGATACAGACAACCCTCATAGCTAAGACCAGCGCTGCCTGGATGATACAGAGCACCCTCATAGCTAAGACCAGAGCTGCCTGGATGGTACAGAGCACCCTCATAGCTAAGACCAGAGCTGCCTGGATGATACAGAGCGTACTCATAGCGAAGACCAGCGCTGCCTCGATTATACAGAGCGCACTCATGGCTAAAATCAGCGCTACCTGGATGATACAGAGTGCCCTCATAGCTAGTACTAGCGCTGCCTGGATGATACAGAGCATCTTCATAGCTAAGACCAGGGCGGCCTGGATGATACAGAGCGCCTTCATAGCTAAGACCAGCACTGCCTGAATGACGCAAAGCACCCTCATAGCTAAGACTAGCGCTGCCTGGATGATACAGGGCGCCCTCATACTTAAACCAGCGCTGCCTGGATGATACAGAAAGCCCTCATAGCTATGACCAGGCTGCATGGATGATACAGAGCGCCCTCCTAACTAAGACCAGCACTGTCTGGATGGAACAGAGCACCCTCATAGCTAAGACCAGCGCTGCCTGGATGATAAATAGCACCCTTGTAGCTAAGACCGGCGCTGCATGGATGATACAAATCGCCCTCATAACTAAGACCAGCGCTGTCTGGATGGAACAGAGCGCCCTCATAGCTAAGATCGGTGCTGCCTGGATAAAACAAGGCGACCTCAGGGCTAAGACCAGCGCTGCCTGAATGATACAGAACGCCCTCATAGCTAAGACCAGTGCGGCTTGGTTGAAACAAAGCTCCCTCATAGCTAAGACCAGCGCTGCCTGGATGATAAATAGCGCCCTTATAGCTAAGACCGGCGCTGCATGGATGATACAAATCGCCCTCATAACTAAGACCAGCGCTGCATGGATGATACAGATACAGCTAAGACCAGCGCTGCCTTAATGATAAAGAGTGACCTCATATCTAAGACCGGCGCTGCCTGGATGATACAGAGCGCCCTCATAGCTAAGACCGGTGCTGCTGGATGATACAAGGTGCCCTTATAGCAATGACCAGCGCTGCCTGGAAGATACAGAGCATCCTCATAGCTTAGACCCGCGCTGCCTGGATGATAGAGAGCGCCCTCATAGCGAAGCCCGGCGTTGCCTGGATGATACAGAGCACCCTCACAGCTAAAACCAGCGCTGCCTGGTTGATACAGAGCGCCCTCATCATAAAGATCAGCACTGCCTGGATGGGACAGACCGACCTATTAGCTAAGGCCGGCGATGCCTGGATGAAACAGAGTGCCCTCATAACTGAGACCGGCCATGTCTGGATGATACAGAGCAAGCTCATAGCTAAACATAGCTAAAACCGGCACTGCCTGGATGATACAGAGCGCGCTCATAGCTAAGACCGGCACTCTATGGATGATACAGAGTGCGCTCATAGCTAAAACCGGCGCTGCGTGGATGATACAGAGCACACTCAAAGCTAAGACGAGCACTGCCTGAATGCTACAGAGCACCCTCTTAGCTAACACCAGCGCTGCCTGGATTATACAGGGTGCCCTCATAGCTAAGAAAAGCGCTGCATGGATGATACAGAGTGCCCTCACAGCTAGGACCAGCGCTGCCTGGATGATACAGAGTGCCCTCATAGCTAAGACCAACGCTGCCTGGATGATACAGAGCGCCCTCATAGCTAAGAAAAGCACTGCGTGGATGATACAGAGCACCCTCATAGCTAGGACTGGTGTTGTCTGGATGATACAGAGCGCTCATTGCTAAGACCAGCGCTGCCTGGATGATACAGAGCACCCTCATAGCTAACACTGGTGCTGTCTGGATGATACAGAGCGCTCTCATAGCTAAATCCAACGCTGCCTGGATGATACAGAGCACCCTTATAGCTAAGACCAGAGCTGCCTGGATGATACAGATCGCCCTCATAGCTAAAACTGGTCATGCCTGGATGATACAGAGCGCACTCATAGCTAAGACCGGCGCTGCCTGGATGATACAGAGCGCCCTAATAGCTTAAACCAGCGGTGCCATGATGATACAGACACGGTAAAAAAGGGGGTGGCGATGGACGGAGCATCTGAATCAATCAAACACTCACACCCAGTCAAAAGATCTGGGTTTAATCCATCACCGTTCTTTAGCCCACTCTGCCACCCCAGTTCAGACATGGCCATATGCAAATCAGTCTGACCCTGTGCCTCATGGGAACAGTCCAGCCCGAACTGCCAAGCCATGTCTTCCTTGGACCGGAAACAAGCTTCCGAGGACCGGTTTCTGGCATTCCAGCCGTCTTCAGCCCGGCTTGCTTGAATCCAGTGGCAAAGTGAGCAAGGGACTCACGTCTGAGCATACCCTGCCACACTTATGGCGGCCAAAAGCGGTACAAAAGGGGGTGGCGATGGACGGAGCATCTGCATCAATCAAACATTCACACCCAGTCAAAAGATCTGGGTTTAATCCATCACCGTTCTTTAGCCCACTCTGCCACCCCAGTTCAGACATGGCCATATGCAAATCAGTCTGACCCTGTGCCTCATGGGAACAGTCCAGCCCGAACTGCCAAGCCATGTCTTCCCTGGAGCGGAAACAAGCTTCCGAGGACCGGTTTCTGGCATTCCAGCCGTCTTCAGCCCGGCTTGCTTGAATCCAGTGGCAAAGTGAGCAAGGGACTCACGTCTGGGCATACCCTGCCACACTTATGGCGGCCAAAAGCGGTACAAAAGGGGGTGGCGATGGACGGAGCATCTGAATCAATCAAACACTCACACCCAGTCAAAAGATCTGGGTTTAATCCATCACCGTTCTTTAGCCCACTCTGCCAACCCAGTTCAGACCTGGCCATATGCAAATCAGTCTGACACTGTGCCTCATGGGAACAGTCCAGCCCGAACTGCCAAGCCATGTCTTCCCTGGACCGGAAACAAGCTTCCGAGGACCGGTTTCTGGCATTCCAGCCGTATTCAGCCCGGCTTGCTTGAATCCAGTGGCAAAGTGAGCAAGGGACTCACGTCTGAGCATACCCTGCCACACTTATGGCGGCCAAAAGTGGTACAAAAGGGGGTGGCTATGGACGGAGCATCTGAATCAATCAAACACTCACACCCAGTCAAAAGATCTGGGTTTAATCCATCACCGTTCTTTAGCCCACTCTGCCACCCCAGTTCAGACATGGCCATATGCAAATCAGTCTGACCCTGTGCCTCATGGGAACAGTCCAGCCCAAACTGCCAAGCCATGTCTTCCCTGGACCGGAAACAAGCTTCTGAGGACCGGTTTCTGGCATTCCAGCCGTCTTCAGCCCGGCTTGCTTGAATCCAGTGGCAAAGTGAGCAAGGGACTCACGTCTGAGCATACCCTGCCACACTTATGGCGGCCAAAAGCGGTACAAAAGGGGGTGGCGATGGACGGAGCATCTGAATCAATCAAACACTCACACCCAGTCAAAAGATCTGGGTTTAATCCATCACTGTTCTTTAGCCCACTCTGCCACCCCAGTTCAGACATGGCCATATGCAAATCAGTCTGACCCTGTGCCTCATGGGAACAGTCCAGCCCGAACTGCCAAGCCATGTCTTCCCTGGACCGGAAACAAGCTTCCGAGGACCGGTTTCTGGCATTCCAGCCGTCTTCAGCCCGGCTTGCTTGAATCCAGTGGCAAAGTGAGCAAGGGACTCACGTCTGAGCATACCCTGCCACACTTATGGCAGCCAAAAGCGGTACAAAAGGGGGTGGCGATGGACGGAGCATCTGAATCAATCAAACACTCACACCCAGTCAAAAGATCTGGGTTTAATCCATCACCGTTCTTTAGCCCACTCTGCCACCCCAGTTCAGACATGGCCATATGCAAATCAGTCTGACCCTGTGCCTCATGGGAACAGTCCAGCCCGAACTGCCAAGCCATGTCTTCCCTGGACCGGAAACAAGCTTCCGAGGACCGGTTTCTGGCATTCCAGCCGTCTTCAGCCCGGCTTGCTTGAATCCAGTGGCAAAGTGAGCAAGGGACTCATGTCTGAGCATACCCTGCCACACTTATTGCGGCTAAAAGCGGTACAAAAGGGGGTGGCGATGGACGGAGCATCTGAATCAATCAAACACTCACACCCAGTCAAAAGATCTGGATTTAATCCATCACCGTTGTTTAGCCCACTCTGCCACCCCAGTTCAGACATGGCCATGTACAAATCAGTCTGACCCTGTGCCTCATGGGAACAGTCCAGCCCGAACTGCCAAGCCATGTCTTCCCTGGACCGGAAACAAGCTTCCGAGGACCGGTTTCTGGCATTTCAGCCGTCTTCAGCCCGGCTTGCTTGAATCCAGTGGCAAAGTGAGCAAGGGACTCACGTCTGAGCATAGCCTGCCACAATTATGGCGGCCAAAAGCGGTACACCAGCACCACCCCCTTTTGTACCGATGATGATACAGAAAGCCCTCATAGCTATGACCAGCACTGCCTGGATGATACAGAGCACCCTCATAGCTAAGACCAGGCTGCGTGGATGATACAGAGCGCCCTCCTTACTAAGACCAGTACTGCCTGGATGGAACAGAGCTCCCTCATAGCTAAGACCGGTGCTGCCTGGATGAAACAAAGCGACCTCAGAGCTAAGACCAGCGCTGAATGGATGATACAGAGTGCCCTCATATCTAAGACCAGCGCTGCCTGGATGATACAGAGCGCCCTCATAGCTAAGACCAGAGCTGCCTGGATCATACAGAGTGCCCTCATAGCGAAGACCGACGTTGCCTTGATGATACAGAGCACCCTCATAGCTAAAACCAGCAGTGCCTGGATGATACAGAGCGCCCTCATTGTTCAGATCAGCACTGCCTTGGTGGAACAGAGCGCGCTCATAGCTAAGACTGGCGCTGCCTGGATGAAACAGAGTGCCCTCATGACTGAGACCGGCCATGTCTGGGTGATACAGAGCAAGCTCATAGCTAAAACCGGTGCTGCCTGGATGATACAGAGCGCCCTCATAGCTAAGACCGGCGCTCTATGGATGATACAGAGTGCGCTCATAGCTAAAACCGGCGCTGCCTGGATCATACAGAGCACACTCATAGCTAAGACCAGCACTGCCTGAATGCTACAGAGTGCTAGAATCCAGTGGCAAAGTGAGCAAGGGACTCACGTCTGAGCATACCCTGCCACACTTATGGCGGCCAAAAGCGGTACAAAAGGGGGTGGCGATGGACGGAGCATCTGAATCAATCAAACACTCACACCCAGTCAAAAGATCTGGGTTTAATCCATCACCGTTCTTTAGCCCACTCTGCCAACCCAGTTCAGACCTGGCCATATGCAAATCAGTCTGACACTGTGCCTCATGGGAACAGTCCAGCCCGAACTGCCAAGCCATGTCTTCCCTGGACCGGAAACAAGCTTCCGAGGACCGGTTTCTGGCATTCCAGCCGTATTCAGCCCGGCTTGCTTGAATCCAGTGGCAAAGTGAGCAAGGGACTCACGTCTGAGCATACCCTGCCACACTTATGGCGGCCAAAAGTGGTACAAAAGGGGGTGGCTATGGACGGAGCATCTGAATCAATCAAACACTCACACCCAGTCAAAAGATCTGGGTTTAATCCATCACCGTTCTTTAGCCCACTCTGCCACCCCAGTTCAGACATGGCCATATGCAAATCAGTCTGACCCTGTGCCTCATGGGAACAGTCCAGCCCAAACTGCCAAGCCATGTCTTCCCTGGACCGGAAACAAGCTTCTGAGGACCGGTTTCTGGCATTCCAGCCGTCTTCAGCCCGGCTTGCTTGAATCCAGTGGCAAAGTGAGCAAGGGACTCACGTCTGAGCATACCCTGCCACACTTATGGCGGCCAAAAGCGGTACAAAAGGGGGTGGCGATGGACGGAGCATCTGAATCAATCAAACACTCACACCCAGTCAAAAGATCTGGGTTTAATCCATCACCGTTCTTTAGCCCACTCTGCCAACCCAGTTCGGACCTGGCCATATGCAAATCAGTCTGACACTGTGCCTCATGGGAACAGTCCAGCCCGAACTGCCAAGCCATGTCTTCCCTGGACCGGAAACAAGCTTCCGAGGACCGGTTTCTGGCATTCCAGCCGTATTCAGCCCGGCTTGCTTGAATCCAGTGGCAAAGTGAGCAAGGGACTCACGTCTGAGCATACCCTGCCACACTTATGGCGGCCAAAAGTGGTACAAAAGGGGGTGGCTATGGACGGAGCATCTGAATCAATCAAACACTCACACCCAGTCAAAAGATCTGGGTTTAATCCATCACCGTTCTTTAGCCCACTCTGCCACCCCAGTTCAGACATGGCCATATGCAAATCAGTCTGACCCTGTGCCTCATGGGAACAGTCCAGCCCAAACTGCCAAGCCATGTCTTCCCTGGACCGGAAACAAGCTTCTGAGGACCGGTTTCTGGCATTCCAGCCGTCTTCAGCCCGGCTTGCTTGAATCCAGTGGCAAAGTGAGCAAGGGACTCACGTCTGAGCATACCCTGCCACACTTATGGCGGCCAAAAGCGGTACAAAAGGGGGTGGCGATGGACGGAGCATCTGAATCAATCAAACACTCACACCCAGTCAAAAGATCTGGGTTTAATCCATCACTGTTCTTTAGCCCACTCTGCCACCCCAGTTCAGACATGGCCATATGCAAATCAGTCTGACCCTGTGCCTCATGGGAACAGTCCAGCCCGAACTGCCAAGCCATGTCTTCCCTGGACCGGAAACAAGCTTCCGAGGACCGGTTTCTGGCATTCCAGCCGTCTTCAGCCCGGCTTGCTTGAATCCAGTGGCAAAGTGAGCAAGGGACTCACGTCTGAGCATACCCTGCCACACTTATGGCAGCCAAAAGCGGTACAAAAGGGGGTGGCGATGGACGGAGCATCTGAATCAATCAAACACTCACACCCAGTCAAAAGATCTGGGTTTAATCCATCACCGTTCTTTAGCCCACTCTGCCACCCCAGTTCAGACATGGCCATATGCAAATCAGTCTGACCCTGTGCCTCATGGGAACAGTCCAGCCCGAACTGCCAAGCCATGTCTTCCCTGGACCGGAAACAAGCTTCCGAGGACCGGTTTCTGGCATTCCAGCCGTCTTCAGCCCGGCTTGCTTGAATCCAGTGGCAAAGTGAGCAAGGGACTCATGTCTGAGCATACCCTGCCACACTTATGGCGGCTAAAAGCGGTACAAAAGAGGGTGGCGATGGACGGAGCATCTGAATCAATCAAACACTCACACCCAGTCAAAAGATCTGGATTTAATCCATCACCGTTGTTTAGCCCACTCTGCCACCCCAGTTCAGACATGGCCATATACAAATCAGTCTGACCCTGTGCCTCATGGGAACAGTCCAGCCCGAACTGCCAAGCCATGTCTTCCCTGGACCGGAAACAAGCTTCCGAGGACCGGTTTCTGGCATTTCAGCCGTCTTCAGCCCGGCTTGCTTGAATCCAGTGGCAAAGTGAGCAAGGGACTCACGTCTGAGCATACCCTGCCACACTTATGGCGGCCAAAAGCGGTACACCAGCACCACCCCCTTTTGTACCGATGATGATACAGAAAGCCCTCATAGCTATGACCAGCACTGCCTGGATGATACAGAGCACCCTCATAGCTAAGACCAGGCTGCGTGGATGATACAGAGCGCCCTCCTTACTAAGACCAGTACTGCCTGGATGGAACAGAGCTCCCTCATAGCTAAGACCGGTGCTCCCTGGATGAAACAAAGCGACCTCAGAGCTAAGACCAGCGCTGAATGGATGATACAGAGTGCCCTCATATCTAAGACCAGCGCTGCCTGGATGATACAGAGCGCCCTCATAGCTAAGACCAGAGCTGCCTGGATCATACAGAGTGCCCTCATAGCGAAGACCGACGTTGCCTTGATGATACAGAGCACCCTCATAGCTAAAACCAGCAGTGCCTGGATGATACAGAGCGCCCTCATTGTTCAGATCAGCACTGCCTTGGTGGAACAGAGCGCGCTCATAGCTAAGACTGGCGCTGCCTGGATGAAACAGAGTGCCCTCATGACTGAGACCGGCCATGTCTGGGTGATACAGAGCAAGCTCATAGCTAAAACCGTGCTGCCTGGATGATACAGAGCGCCCTCATAGCTAAGACCGGCGCTCTATGGATGATACAGAGTGCGCTCATAGCTAAAACCGGCGCTGCCTGGATCTTACAGAGCACACTCATAGCTAAGACCAGCACTGCCTGAATGCTACAGAGTGCCCTCATAGCTAGGACCAGCGCTGCCTGGATGATACAGGGCGCCCTCATAGCTCAGACTGGTGCTGTCTGGATGATACAGAGCCCCCTCATAGCTAACACCGGTGCTGTCTGGATGATACAGAGCACCCTCATAGCTAACACCGGTGCTGTCTGGATGATACAGAGCGCTCTCATAGCTAAGACCAACTCTGCCTGGATGATACAGAGTGCACTCATAGCTAAGACCGGCCGGTATGGATGATACAAAGAGCCCTAATAGCTAAGACCAGAGCTGCCTTGATGATACAGAGTGCTTATAGCGCTTCGTAGACGATACAGAGCGCCCTCATAGCTAGACCCCGCACTGCCTGGATGATACAGAGCACCCTCATAGCTAAGACTAGCGCTGCCTGGATAATACAGAGCACACTCATGGCTAAGACCAATGCTGCCTGGATGATACAGAGTGCCCTCATAGCTAAGACCAGCGCTGCCTGAATGATACAGAGCACCCTCAAAGCTAAGACCAGCACTGACTGGAGGATACAGAGAGCCCTCATAGCTAAGACCAGCACTGCCTGAATGATGCAAAGCACCCTCATAGCTAGTACTAGCGCTGCCTGGATGATACAGAGCACCCTCATAGCTAAGACCAGCACTGCCTGAATGATGCAAAGCACCCTCATAGCTAAGACCAGAGCTGCCTGGATGATACAGAGCGTACTCATAGCGAAGACCAGCGCTGCCTCGATGATACAGAGCGCACTCATGGCTAAAACCAGCGCTGCCTGGATGATACAGAGTGCCCTCATAGCTAAGACTAGCGCTGCCTGAATAATACAGAGCACCCTCAAAGCTAAGACCAGCACTGCCTGAATGATGCAAAGCACCCTCATAGCTAGTACTAGCGCTGCCTGGATGATACAGAGCATCTTCATAGCTAACACCGGTGCTGTCTGGATGATACAGAGCACCCTCATAGCTAAGACCAGCACTGCCTGAATGATGCAAAGCACCCTCATAGCTAAGACCAGAGCTGCCTGGATGATACAGAGCGTACTCATAGCGAAGACCAGCGCTGCCTCGATGATACAGAGCGCACTCATGGCTAAAACCAGCGCTGCCTGGATGATACAGAGTGCCCTCATAGCTAAGACTAGCGCTGCCTGAATAATACAGAGCACCCTCAAAGCTAAGACCAGCACTGCCTGAATGATGCAAAGCACCCTCATAGCTAAGACTAGAGCTGCCTGGATGATACAGAGCGCCCTCATACTTAAACCAGCGCTGCCTGGATGATACAGAGTGCCCTCATAGCTAAGACCAGCACTGCCTGAATGATGCAAAGCACCCTCATAGCTAAGACTAGCGCTGCCTGGATGATACAGAGCGCCCTCATACTTAAACCAGCGCTGCCTGGATGATACAGAGTGCCCTCATAGCTAAGACCGGTGCTGCCTGGATGATACAAGGTGCCCATATAGCAATGACCAGCGCTGCCTGGAAGATACAGAGCATCCTCATAGCTTAGACCAGCGCTGCCTGGATGATAGAGAGCGCCCTCATAGCGAAGCCCGGCGTTGCCTGGATGATACAGAGCACCCTCACAGCTAAAACCAGCACTGCCTGGATGATGCAGAGCGCCCTTATCGTTAAGATCAGCACTGCCTGGATGAAACAGAGTGCCCTCATAACTGGAACCGGCCACTCTGGATGATACAGAGCACACTCGTAGCTAAGACCAGCACTGCCTGAATGCTACAGAGCACCCCTCATAGCTAAGAACAGCGCTGCCTGGATGATACAGAACGCCCTCGTAGCTAAGAAAAGCAGTGTGGATGTTACCGAGCGCCCTCATAGCTAAGACCAGAACTGCCTGGATGATACAGAGCGCTCTCACAGCTAAGATCAGCACTGCCTGGATGATACAGAGCGCTCTCACAGCTAAGAAAAGCAGTGCGTGGATGATACAGAGCACTCTCATAGCTAAGACTGGTGCTGTCTGGATGATACAGAGCACCCTCATAGCTAGGACCAGCGTTGCCTGGATGATACAGAGCGCCCTCATAGCTGAGACCAGCACCAGAATCTTTTTGTCCACCATAAGCGTGGAAGGGTATACTCAGATGTGAGTCCCTTGCTCATTGCACCATCAGGATTCAAGCAAGCCAGGCCGAAGACAGCTGTAATGCCAGAAACCGGTCCCCGGAAGCTTGTTTCCTTCCCAGTATAAGAATTGGCTTGGTAGTTTGGCTTGCCCTGTTCCCATGATGCACTAGGACAGGGACAGACTAACTTGCATGTAGCCAGGTTCTGAGCTGGGATGGTGCAGTGAGCTAAAAAACGGTGATGGATCAAACCCTGATCTGTTGACTGGGTAAGAGTATTCTGCTTAATTCAGAAACTCTGTCCATCACCACCCCCTTTTCTGAATCATTTTGTCCACCATAAGCGTGGAAGGGTATACTCAGATGTGAGTCCCTTGCTCATTGCACCATCAGGATTCAAGCAAGCCGGGCCGAAGACGGCTGTAATGCCAGAAACCGGTCCCCGGAAGCTTGTTTCTTTCCCAGTATAATTATTGGCTTGGTAGTTTGGCTTGCCCTGTTCCCATGATGCACTGGGACAGGGACAGACTAATTTGCATGTAGCCAGGTTCTGAGCTGGGATGGTGCAGTGAGCTAAAAAACGGTGATGGATCAAACCCTGATCTGTTGACTGGGTAAGAGTATTCTGCTTAATTCAGAAACTCTGTCCATCACCACCCCCTTTTCTGAATCATTTTGTCCACCATAAGTGTGGAAGGGTATACTCAGATGTGAGTCCCTTGCTCATTGCACCATCAGGATTCAAGCAAGCCGGGCCGAAGACGGCTGTAATGCCAGAAACCGGTCCCCGGAAGCTTGTTTCCTTCCCAGTATAAGAATTGGCTTGCCCTGTTCCCATGATGCACTGGGACAGGGACAGACTAATTTGCATGTAGCCAGGTTCTGAGCTGGGATGGTGCAGTGAGCTAAAAAACGGTGATGGATCAAACCCTGATCTGTTGACTGGGTATGAGTATTCTGCTTAATTCAGAAACTCTGTCCATCACCACCCCCTTTTCTGAATCATTTTGTCCACCATAAGCGTGGAAGGGTATACTCAGATGTGAGTCCCTTGCTCATTGCACCATCAGGATTCAAGCAAGCCGGGCCGAAGACGGCTGTAATGCCAGAAACCTGTCCCCGGAAGCTTGTTTCCTTCCCAGTATAAGAATTGGCTTGGTAGTTTGGCTTGCCCTGTTCCCATGATGCACTGGGACAGGGACAGACTAATTTGCATGTAGCCTGGTTCTGAGCTGGGATGGTGCAGTGAGCTAAAAAACGGTGATGGATCAAACCCTGATCTGTTGACTGGGTAAGAGTATTCTGCTTAATTCAGAAACTCTGTCCATCACCACCCCCTTTTCTGAATCATTTTGTCCACCATAAGCGTGGAAGGGTATACTCAGATGTGAGTCCCTTGCCCATTGCACCATCAGGATTCAAGCAAGCCGGGCCGAAGACGGCTGTAATGCCAGAAACCGGTCCCCGGAAGCTTGTTTCCTTCCCAGTATAAGAATTGGCTTGGTAGTTTGGCTTGCCCTGTTCCCATGATGCACTGGGACAGGGACAGACTAATTTGCATGTAGCCAGGTTCTGAGCTGGGATGGTGCAGTGAGCTAAAAAACGGTGATGGATCAAACCCTGATCTGTTGACTGGGTAAGAGTATTCTGCTTAATTCAGAAACTCTGTCCATCACCACCCCCTTTTCTGAATCATTTTGTCCACCATAAGCGTGGAAGGGTATACTCAGATGTGAGTCCCTTGCTCATTGCACCATCAGGATTCAAGCAAGCCGGGCAGAAGACGGCTGTAATGCCAGAAACCGGTCCCCGGAAGCTTGTTTCCTTCCCAGTATAAGAATTGGCTTGGTAGTTTGGCTTGCCCTGTTCCCATGATGCACTGGGACAGGGACAGACTAATTTGCATGTAGCCAGGTTCTGAGCTGGGATGGTGCAGTGAGCTAAAAAACGGTGATGGATCAAACCCTGATCTGTTGACTGGGTAAGAGTATTCTGCTTAATTCAGAAACTCTGTCCATCACCACCCCCTTTTCTGAGACCAGCACTGCCTGGATGATACAGAGCGCCCTCATAGCTAAGAAAAGCAGTGCGTGGATGAGACAGAGCACCCTCATAGCTAACACCGGTGCTGTCTAGATGATACAGAGCACCCTCATAGCTAACACCGGTGCTGTCTGGATGATACAGAGTGCACTCATAGCTAAGACCGGCCTGCCTGGATGACACAAAGAGCCCTAATAGCTAAGACCAGCGTTACCTGGATGATACAGAGCACCCTCATAGCTAGGACCGGCAGTGCCTGGATGATACAGAGCGCGCTCATAGCTAAGATCAGCGCTGTCTGGATGATACCAAGCACACTCATAGCTAAGACCGGCGCTGCCTGGATGATACAGAGCACCCTCATAGCTAAGACCAGCGCTGCCTGGATGATACAGAGCGTCTTCATAGCTAAGACCTGCGCTGCCTGCATGATACAGAGCGCCTCATAGATAAGACCAGCGCTGCCTGCATTATATAGAGCGCATACATAGCTAAGACTGGCGTTGCCTGGATGATACAGAGCACTCTCATAGCTAAGACCAGTGCTGCCTGGATGATGCAGAGCGCCCTCATAGATTAGACCAGCCCTGCCTCGATGATACAGAGCGCCCTCCTAGCTAAAACCAGCGCTGCCTGGATGATACAAAATGCCCTCATAGCTAAGACCATCGCTGCCTGAATGATACTGAGCGCCGAAAGAGCTGCGTACATGATACAGAGCGCCCTCATAGCTAGGCCCGACACTGCCTGGATGATACAGAGCGCCCTCATAGCTAGGACTGGCAATGCCTGGATGATACAGAGTACCCTCATAGCTAAGATCGCCGCTGTCTGAATGATACAGAGCGCGCTCATAGCTAAGACCGACCGGCGCTGCCTGGATTATACAGAGCGCCCTCATAGCTAAGACCAGAGCTGCCTGGATGAGACAGAGTATCCTCATGGCTAAGACCAGAGCTGCCTGGATGATACAGAGCGCCCTCATAGCTAAGTCATGCGCTGCCCGGATGATACAGAGCGCACTTATAGCTAAAACTGACGTTTCATGGAAGATACAGAGCACCGTCATGGCTAAAACCAGCACTGCCTGGATGATACAGAGTGCCCCATAGCTAAGACCAGCACTGCGAGGATGATACAGAGCACCCTTATAGCTAAGACCAGCGCTGCCTGCATGATACAGAGCGCCTCATAGCTAAGACCAGTGCTGCCTGGATGATACAAAGAGCCCTTATAGCTAAGACCAGCACTGCCTGATGATACAGAGCGCCTCATACCTAAGACCAGAGCTGCCTGCATGATACCTTGCGCACGGGGCTAAGACCAGAGCTGGCTGGATGATACACATAGTTAATACCGACTCTGCCTAAATGAAACAGAGTGCACTTATAGCTAAGAATTGCGTTGTCTGGATGATATGGAGCGCCCTCATATCTAAGACCAGCTCTGCCTGTATGATACAGAGCACCTCATAGCTAAGACCAGTGCTTCCTGGATGATACAAAGAGCCCTTATAGCTAAGACCAGCACTGCCTGATGATACAGAGCGCCTCATACCTAAGACCAGAGCTGCCTGCATGATACCTTGCGCACGGGGCTAAGACCAGAGCTGGCTGGATGATACAAATAGCTAATACCGACTCTGCCTAAATGAAACAGAGTGCACTTATAGCTAAGACTGGCGTTGCCTGGATGATACAGAGCACCCTCATCGCTAGGATCAGCACTACCTGGATGATACAGAGCACCTCATAGCTAAAACCGGCGATGTCTGGATGATACAGAGCACCCTCATAGCTAGTACTAGCGCTGTGTGGATGATACAGAGCGCCCTTATAGCTACAACCAGCGCTGTCTGGATGATACAGAGCACCCTCATAGCTAAGACCAGAGCTGCCTGGATGATACAGAGCATCTTCATAGCTAAGACCAGCGCTGCCTCGATGATACAGGGCGCCTTCATAGCTAAAACCAGCGCTGCCTGAATGATACAGAACGTCCTCATAGCTAAGACCAGCACTGATTGGATGATACAGAGCACCCTCATAGCTAAGACCGGCCTGCCTGGGTGATACAGAGCGCCCTCATAGCTAAGACCAGCGATGCCTGGATGATACAGAGCGCCCTCATAGCTAAGACCGTCCTGACTGGATGATACAGAGCACCCTCATAGCTAAGACCGGCACTGCCGGGATGGAACAGAGCGCCCTCATAGCTAAGACAACTGCTGCCTGGATGATACAGAGCGCCCTCATAGCTAAGACTGGTGCTGCCTGGATGAAACAAGGCGCCCTCATAGCTAAGACCAGTGCTGCCTGAAAGATATAGAGCATCCTCATAGCTTAGACCAGCGCTGCCTCGATGATACAGAGCACCCTCATAGCTAAGACAAGCACTGCCTGGATTATACACAGCGACCTCATAGCGAAGATCAGAGTTGCCTGGATGATACAGAGCACCCTCATAGCTAAGACCAGCACTGCTTGGATGATACAGTGCGCCTTCATAGCTAAAACCAGCACTGCCTGGATGGAACAAAGCGACCTCAGACCAAAGGCCAGCGATGCCTGAATGATACAGAGTGCCCTCATAGCTAACATTGGCCAGCCTGAGTGATACAGATCGACCTCATAGCTTAGACCAGTGCTACCTGGATGATACAGAGCGCCCTCATAGCTTAGACCAGCACTACCTGGATGGAACAGAGCGCCCTCATAGCTTAGACCGGCGCTGCCTGGATGAAACAAAGCAACCTCAGAGCTAAGACCAGCACTGCCTGGATGGTACAGAGCACCCTCATAGCGAAGACCAGCGTTGCTTGGATGATACAGAGCACCCTCAGAGCTAAGACCGGCGCTGCCTGGATGATACAGAGCACCCTCATAGCTAAGACAAGCGCTGCCTGGATGATACACAGCACCCTCATTGCGAAGATCAGCGTTCCCTGGATGATACAGAGCACCCTCATAGCTAAGACCGGCCTGCCTGGATGATACAGAGCGCACTTATAGCTAAGATCAGCACTGCCTGAATGCTACATAGCACCCTCATAGCTAAAACCAGCGCTGCCTGGATGATACAGAGTGCCCTCATAGCTAGGACCAGCGCTGCCTGGATGATACAGAGCGCCCTCATAGCTAAGAAAAGCACTGTGTTGATGATACAGAGCGCCCTCATAGCTAAGACCAGCACTGCCTGAATGATGCAAAGCACCCTCATAATGAAGACTAGCGCTGCCTGGATGATACAGAACGCCCTCATAGCTAAGACCAGCACTGACTGGATGATACAGAGCGCCCTCATAGCTAAGAAAAGCACTGTGTTGATGATACAGAGCGCCCTCATAGCTAAGACCAGCACTGCTTGGATGATACAGTGCGCACTCATGGCTAAGACCAATGCTGCCTGGATGATATAGAGCACCCTCATAGATAAGACCAGCACTGACTGGATGATACAGAGCGCCCTCATAGCTAAGAAAAGCACTGTGTTGATGATACAGAACGCCCTCATAGCTAAGACCAGCACTGCTTGGATGATACAGTGCGCACTCATGGCTAAGACCAATGCTGCCTGGATGATACAGAGCGCCATCATAGCTAAGAAAAGCAGTTTGAGGATGAATCAGAGCGCCCTCATAGCTAAGACCAGTACTGCCTGAATGATGCAAAGCACCCTCATAGCTCGTACTAGCGCTGCCTGGATGATACAGAGCGTCCTCATAGTTAAGACCGACGCTGCCTGGATGATACATATCGCCCTCATAGCTAAGACCAGCGCTGCCTGGATGATATAAGGCGCCCTTATAGCAAAGACAAGCGCTGCCTGGAAGATACAAAGCATCCTCATAGCTTAGACCAGGGCTGCCTGGATGGTACAGAGCACCCTCATAGCTAAGACCAGTGCTGCCTGGATGATACAGAGCACACTCATAGCTAATACCAGAGCGGCCTGGATGATACAAAGAGCCCTTATAGCTAAGACCAGAGCTGCCTGCATGATACACATAGCTAATACCGACTCTGCCTAAATGAAAGAGAGTGCACTTATAGCTAAGACTGGCGTTGCCTGGATGATACAAAGCACCCTCATCGCTAGGACCAGCACTACCTGGATGATACAGAGCACCTCATAGCTAAAACCGGCGATGTCTGGATGATACAGAGCACCCTCATAGCTAAGACCAGAGCTGCCTGGATGATACAGAGCACCCTCATAGCTAAGACCAGCGTTGCCTGGATGATACAGAGCAGCCTCATAGCTTAGACCAGAGCTGCCTGGACGATACAGAGCACCCTCATAGCTAAGACCGGCGCTGCCTGGATGATACAGGGCGCCCTCATAGCTAAAACCGGCGCTGCCTGGATGATACAGAACGTCCTCATTGCTAAGACCAGCACTGATTGGATGATACAGAGCACCCTCATAGCTAAGACCGGCCTGCCTGGGTGATACAGAGCGACCCTCATAGCTAAGACCAGCGCTGCCTGGATGATACAGAGCACCCTCATAGCGAAGACCAGCGTTGCTTGGATGATACAGAGCACCCTCATAGCTAGTACTAGCGCTGCCTGGATGATACAGAGCATTTTCATAACTAAGACCAGGGCTGCCTGGATGGAACAGAGCACCCTCATAGCTAAGACCAGCGCAGCCTGGATGATACAAAGCGCCCTCATAGCTAAGACCCGCCTGTCTGGATGAAACAAAGCGCCCTCATAGCTGAGACAAGCACTGCCGGGATGGAACAGAGCGCCCTCATAGCTAAGACCGGGCTGCCTGGATGAAACTAAGCGACCTCAGAGCTAAGACAACCGCTGCCTGGATGATACAGATCTCCCTTATAGCTAAGAACAGCGCTGCCTGGATGATACAGAGCGCACTCCTAGCTAAGACTGGTGCTGCCTGGATGAAACAAGGCGCCCTCATAGCTAAGACCAGTGCTGCCTGAAAGATATAGAGCATCCTCATAGCTTAGACCAGCGCTGCCTCGATGATACAGAGGGCCCTCATAGCTAAAACAAGCACTGCCTGGATGGAACAAAGCGACCTCAGACCAAAGACCAGCGATGCCTGAATGATACAGAGTGCCCTCATAGCTAACATTTGCCTGCCTGAGTGATACAGATCGACCTCATAGCTTAGACCAGTGCTGCCTGGATGATACAGATCGACCTCATAGCTTAGACCTGCGCTGCCTGGATGGTACAGAGCCCCCTCATAGCTTAGACCAGCACTACCTGGATGGAACAGAGCCCCCTCATAGCTTAGACCAGCGCTGCCTGGATGATACAGAGCCCCCTCATAGCTTAGACCAGCACTACCTGGATGGAACAGAGCGCCCTCATAGCTTAGACCGGCGCTGCCTGGATGAAACAAAGCAACCTCAGAGCTAAGACCAGCACTGCCTGGATGGTACAGAGCACCCTCATAGCGAAGACCAGCGTTGCTTGGATGATACAGAGCACCCTCATAGCTAAGACCAGTGCTGCCTGGATGATACAGAGCACGCTCATAGCTAAGACCAATGCTGCCTGGATGATACAGAGCGCCCTCCTAGCAAAGACCAGCACTGACTGGAGGATACAGAGCACGCTCATAGCTAAGACCAATGCTGCCTGAATGGAACAGAGCGCCCTCATAGCTAAGAACGGCCTGCCTGGATGATACAGAGCGCCCTCATAGCTAAGACCGGCGCTGCCTGGATGATACAGAGCACCCTCATAGCTAAGACAAGCGCTGCCTGGATGATACACAGCACCCTCATTGCGAAGATCAGCGTTCCCTGGATGATACAGAGCACCCTCATAGCTAAGACCAGTGCTGCCTGAATGATGCAAAGCACCCTCATAGCTCGTACTAGCGCTGCCTGGATGATACAGAGCGTCCTCATAGTTAAGACCGACGCTGCCTGGATGATACATATCGCCCTCATAGCTAAGACCAGCGCTGCCTGGATGATACAGAGCGCCCACATAGCTAAGACCGGTGCTGCCTGGATGATATAAAGCGCCCTTATAGCAAAGACAACCGATGCCTGGAAGATACAAAGCATCCTCATAGCTTAGACCAGGGCTGCCTGGATGGTACAGAGCACCCTCATAGCTAAGACCAGCGCAGCCTGGATGATACAGAGCGCCCTCATAGCGAAGACCAGCGTTGCCTGGATGATACAGAGCACCCTCATAGCTAAGACCAGTGCTGCCTGGATGATACAGAGCGCCCACATAGCAAAGCCCCCCGCTGCCTGAAAGATACAAAGCACCCTCATAGCTAAAACCAGCACTGCCTGGATGAAACAAAGCGTCCTCATAGTTAAGACCAGCGCTGCCTGGATGATACAGAGTGCCCACATAGCTAAGACCGGTGCTGCCTGGATAATATAAGGCGCCCTTATAGCAAAGACAAGCGCTGCCTGGAAGTTACAAAGCATCCTCACATCTTAGACCAGGGCTGCCTGGATGGTACAGAGCACTCTCATAGCTAAGACCAGTGCTGCCTGGATGATACAGAGCACCCTCATAGCTAAGACTACCGCTGCCTGGATGACACAGAGCGCGCTCAGGGCTAAGACCAATGCTGCCTGGATGATACAGAGCGCCCTCATAGCTAAGACCAGCGCTGCCTGGATGATACAGAGCGCCCTCATAGCTAAGACTGGTGCTGCCTGGATGATACAAGGCGCCCTCATAGCTAAGACCAGCGCTGCCTGAATGATACAGAACGCCATTATAGCAAAGACAAGCGCTGCTTGGATGATACAGAGCGCACTCATGGCTAAGACCAATGCTGCCTGGATGATACAGAGTGTCCTCATAGCTAAGACAAGCGCTGCCTGGATGATACAGAGCACCCTCATAGCTAAGACCAGCGCTGCCTGAAAGATACAGAGCATCCTCATAGCTTAGACGAGCGCTGCCTGGATGATACAGAACGCCCGCATACCTAATACCAGCACTTCTTGGATGATACAGAGCGCCCTCATAGCTAAGACCGTCCTGACTGGATGATACAGAGCGCCCTCATAGCTAAGATCAGCACTGCCTGAATGATGCAAAGCACCCTCATAGCTTGTACTAGCGCTGCCTGGATGATACAGAACATTTTCATAACTAAGACCAGGGCTGCCTGGATGAAACAAAGCGCCCTCATAGCTGAGACAAGCACTGCCTGGATGGAGCAGAGCGCCCTCATAGCTAAGACCGGGCTGCCTGGATGAAACGAAGCGACCTCAGAGCTAAGACCACCGCTGCCTGGATGATACAGAGCGCCCTCATAGCTAAGACCGGCACTGCCTGGATGATACAGATCTCCCTTATAGCTAAGAACAGCGCTGCCTGGATGATACAGAGCGCACTCCTAGCTAAGACTGGTGCTGCCTGGATGAAACAAGGCGCCCTCATAGCTAAGACCAGTGCTGCCTGAAAGATATAGAGCATCCTCATAGCTTAGACCAGCGCTGCCTCGATGATACAGAGAACCCTCATAGCTAAAACAAGCACTGCCTGGATTATACACAGCGACCTCATCGCGAAGATCAGAGTTGCCTGGATGATACAGAGCACCCTCATAGCTAAGACCAGCACTGCTTGGATGATACAGTGCGCCTTCATAGCTAAGACCGGCCTGCCTGGGTGATACAGATCGACCTCATAGCTTAGACCAGTGCTGCCTGGATGATACAGATCGACCTCATAGCTTAGACCAGCGCTGCCTGGATGATACAGAGCCCCCTCATCGCTTAGACCAGCGTTGCCTGGATGATACAGAGCACCCTCATAGCTAGGACAAGCGCTGCCTGGATGACACACAGCGCCCTCATTGCAAAGATCAGCGTTCCCTGGATGATACAGAGCACCCCCATAGCTAAGACCAGTGCTGCCTGGATGATACAGAGCACCCTCATAGCTAAGACTGGTGCTGCCTGGATGATACAGATCGCCCTCATAGCTAAGACCAGCGCTGTCTGGATCATACAGAGCGCCTTATAGCTCAGACCAACACTGCCTAGATGGAACAGAGCGCCCTCATAGCTAAGACCGGCCTGCCTGGGTGATACAGAGCGCCCTCATAGCTAAGACCGGTGCTCTATGGATGATACAGAGCGCACTTATAGCTAAGATCAGCACTGCCTGAATGCTACATAGCACCCTCATAGCTAAGGCCAGCGCTGCCTGGATGATACAGAGTGCCCTCGTAGCTAAGACCAGCACTGCCTGGATGATACAGAGCGCCCTCATAGCTAAGAAAAGCACTGTGTGGATTGTATGAAGGTGGCTACCTGACTATGGTTACCCCAGATTTTTTGCCTTGTGTTTAGCTGGTTTTCGACTTAGTTGGCCTGGTTCCCTGCTAATCAGGGCCCCAGGCTATCTGCTCTCTCTGTAAAATGGATTCCATGTACCCTAGGTGCATAACTAGATTGGCTTGGGTCACCTTATCAGCCCCTGTACAGAGCACTATAGGTGCCCAGGGCATAGGTGCATCCAAGGCCTACCAGGGGCTGCAGCATATCTTTTGCCACCCCTGGCTGGCTATCTAAAATTGACACAACTGGCTGATCACTCAGCTGGGGCAAGGTGGTGTAATCACCCCTTGCTTAGATATAGTATGCCTATATCTAAACCTATATCTGGGCACATATATAGCCTGTAAGCCACTCCTATGGAAGGCCTCATCAATCCTGGAGGCAGAGTGCGTGGTTTTATGTGAGATGGAGCTCTGGCATGAGCTGAGCCTGTCTGCAGCTGTCTGGAACAACTCCCTAAGCTGATCCGGGATAATGCCATACCATATACTCTTAAGCGCCTTATAATCTTCGCGGTTATATAGCAACTTTGGTTTGGCTTTATCAAAACATGTCGTGTAAGGTGTCATACGAATTGGAATACTACCCCCTCGCCGGTTCTGGCGACGGGGGTAGCATTCCACCCTTCTAGAGGGACAAGACATGTTACTTTACTGAAACGCGGTTGATTTAAAATGAGCCTCAGATCCACAAAATGGATGCCTCTGCCACAGACACGGGTCTGGCCTCCTGCTGCTGACCGAAACTCAGAAAATGGTGGCCTGGACAAAGGGTTTCCTGTCGCAGGGCGGTGTTAAACCACCCCAGACAGGAGATAGTGGATTGTAGTAGGGAGGTTTCAAAGAAACCAGACACTGCCTGGGGAGCACAAGGCTGCCCCTTGCATAATCCGGCCAAACCGGTTCTGGGGCCTTCCAGCCCCCGTCCCAGCGCGGCCTGGATCAAAGGAAAGGGGTGTAACCACCCCCTTCCTGGGTCCCACCCATAGGAGGGGACCTAGCAGGATGTCCAGCCCACCAGATTCGAATAAGAGTGGGAGCAGTGCCAATGCAACTCAGATCATCCTGAAGAAACATAAGAAACGAATTCTGGACCCTTCGACATTCTACTCAACATAGAAGACTGAAGAATCTCCCTTGTGGTCAAGGAGTGACCACCCTGTGCAAACAGGCACCAACCAGCCCTCGACCCTTGCTTTGTTGCAGTTCCCGCTGGAGTTCTGGACTTTTTGGTTCCGTCCAGAGGTGTCAGGGATAACACCCGAAGACCCCGGAGTTCCACCTGCCCCGGTGCACAAATAAACAGAAACACGGGCTTCTCGATGGTGGCGTCAAAGGCCAAAGGTTTATTACTGCAGGGACACAGAAGTCACAGAAACTACAAACGTGCAGTTACTAGGAGCCTGTTCGATTTGTACAAAGTGGGTTGCTCCTTATATACTAATTTTTAGGCTTCGGGCAAATTCTTTACATGCTAGTACATTTCTAAAACCTTTGTGTCTAAACAATAAGTATTTGGTGTTGCACAGGAATCGTCAGCAATATCTGATGTGAAAACATTACGAACGAGAGGTTCCCATAGTTCCATCATAATCTCATGTCAACTTTCCATTCAAGAGCCGGACCGCCTCATCGTAAATTTCGTTACCTCCCCCTAATACAGGCCCAGAAGGAAAGGAGCAGAGCCAGGTGTAGAAGATAGAAAAGCAGGATAAGAGATGTTTGTGGGTCGTAAACGGGCAAGGCTACCAGCTTCGGCCGCCTAATCATGATCAGGCCAAAGAATACGAGAACCAGTATAGCAGGGCTGGCCTCGGGCAGAGGAGGCAGCTTCTACCGAGTCATGCAGCCATGGCGCTTTCTGTTCTAAGGTGTACGTGTCACTAGAGAGGTGAACCACCGGCCAAAGCTTACGTGTCCTTAATCGAAATGAAGTAATCAGAGGTCATTGCGTGTCCATTGTCTATGTGAGGGCAAGAAATACAAAATGGCTGCCATAATCTAAAATGGATGCCGTGGGTAGATCAGAAATATGTTTATAACCGGAGTGCTCTTGCTCATAGCATAGCGAAAACACCAGGATATGCTAAATGGATCATTTGCGGTTCACTGATACCAAAATTATGTATTTACGACAATATTGAAAACACGGGTTCAAATCGTCACGGAACCTCAGACCTCCTTTTGCCCTTACATAGGCAATTACTCAGTCTATGTCAGAGTCTAACTCTATGCTCATCAGGTCAGTGACGTGTTGCTGTATCATCATCCTTTCTCGCACCTCTTTTCCAAACGCAGGTGGTTTTCTGAAGCAGGTTGCAGCACAGAGACTACACAAAGCGGGACCACATTGGATAACAAGGCAGCACGAGAACAGGAATACTAGGATGACACCAACTACCATCAGAACCTTCCACCCCCATGTTGATAATAGAGTCCAAAACCACTCCATAAAGGACCAGTTTCCCTTGTCTACGTGAATACACTCGGAAATCTTGTGTAGTTTAGAGATCGCCTCGTAGACAGTCGGAGCATTGTTGGGAATAAAAACACAGCAGCTCGATTGGATCATTCTGCATACCCCACCTCGATCTGCAAGTATAACGTCTAAAACCATACGGTTTTGTAACGTCATGAGACGATCCGCCTGAAGCTCAGCTGTTAAATTACTAAGGGCACCAGCAGTTTCTGAAATAGTAGATTCAACTACCCGTGTTAGCTGACGTAGATTTCTACTATTGGCCATAGGGCCCCAAAATGGAAGGAAACCTTTGAAAAAGTCTCCAGCTTCCTGACCAGCGGTATCTTCCTTGCTGAAAACACCTCTTGCTACTCTGGTCTTGTGATAGTCTGAGGAAGCAGTGTACGTTGGAGGCAGCAGTCGAGCTATATAACATGAACCTGAAAAGTCAGCAGGCAACCATGTATATGCTCTGTCTTGACAGATGAAGTAGGTACCCCTAGCAGTTAAAAAGGCAGGGGAAGAGTTAGACGGATACACGTAAGTCTCAACGCACTCACTCTTCCCTAGCTGAGCTCTCGGATTTCTCCCATTCCCTTGCAAACAGACTTGACCTCGGTGAGGTACGACCCAAATTGGAGTGGAGCTTTTACGCTTGCTTTCTCCCAAACTAAGGCGATACTCTGTAGAGTTCCAACTTAAATATACCCGTAATTCATCTCTAGGGTAAGACAGTGTATTATTGACATCCTTAATCATGTCAATAATTCCTTGAACTAAAGCTTTATTGGCAGAGTTGTATTTAGTGGAACGTGGTGGACGCGGAGGATAGGTCTCAAGAGCATAGGCAAAAATGGTCTGAAAGGCCTGAAATGATCCATTATAGCTAAAAGGCATGACTAAAAAGGGAATGCCTTTATCCATAGTGTGGGGTATCAGGCCACACACCCAGCAGTCTGTTGTGTTAACTACCAGTTGGTGTTGGTGCAAGAGCTGTACAAAAGTGTTATTAATGAATTCTGATCGTCGAGCTTGCTCATGTTCAGGAAATGAGTGAAAAGAATGTATAGATGCATCAGTAGAAGACACAGGATCAAGAGGAGGAGGTACAGTAGTTGTTATCGGTGTAAAAATGAAATGCACACAAAAGACGATTCCACCCACCAACGTTATTAAAACCATCAAAAACGTAATAGCACATTGCATCAAGAAGCATTTGCTATGCAGAATCTTGTAAAGTCTATTTCTGCGAACATAAACTACATTTTCTCGTTGCAGCTCAGGAAGCTCCATCTTCTACAATCCGCTCGCGACCACTGATGATGTGTACGTAGATGAAAATGCCTCTATCAGCCCTGGGAGTTCCCAGAACTAACAGAAAGATCGACCTTGTGTCTGACCCCCGCAGATTCAACTAGGCACACAGCCACGACCCTACGGCTACCCAGACGGCAAGGCAATTTTAAAACAACAAAACAATATCAAGTATTAGCAAACTTCCTGGCTGAAGGTACTGTGTTAAAATGTAAAAATAGGCAGTTTCCTGCTTTATTTGTTCATATTGCGAGATCGTAAGTTATATCTCAGTTTTGCAGGAGCTGTTTGATCTGGAAACAATGTATTTTCAGCTGGGGTTGCAATGTTCAGGTTCGCAGATGGCAAAGTTTTTTCTGATGCAGAGGACAAATGTTCAGAATTCAAAGGAATACTTTCAGGAGGAGAGCCAGAGTTCGATGTGTCAGTTATTAGTTCGGCATCGCTGAAAGGGAGAAACCTTGGTGTCCGGTCAAACTCGGAGGCACCAATTCCTGTTTTGACCCAGCTGTCGTAAGGAAGTGGCAAGGGCACACGTTTGACGTGCGTAGTGTGGATCCAGTTCTTTCGTCCAGCCACACGAACAGCAGTTCTCGTTGCCAGCAGTACTTCGTAGGGTCCAACGAATCTGGGTTGGAGATTCTTTGTCCGGGCAAAGTTCCTCACAACCACTTGATCTCCCGGTTTCAGCTGATGACCTGGACTCTCTGGTGGCTTTGGCAATGCATCGAAAACCTGTTGGTGAATAAGACTCAATTTAGCAGTCAAGTCGAAAAGGTAATCAATCAACATTGGATACTCTAGCTGTTTGAATTCTTTCGGTCTAGGTACCCCCCAAATATTGGCAGGGCGACCGAATACAATCTCGTAGGGACTAAGCCCTACTCTAGAGTGCACAGTCGCTCTTGTAGATAACAAAGCCAAAGGTAGTGCGTCTGGCCAAGACAGACCTGTGGATGCTTGTATTTTAGCAAGTTTGAGTTTGAGGGTGCCATTGTAACCCTCAACTAAACCAGCAGATTGGGGATGATTTGCACTATGAAACTTCTGCTTGATCCCTAAGCCGGCACACACACTCTGCATAACTTTCCCTACGAATTCACTTCCGTTATCTGACCATACAATCCGTGGCATTCCGTACCTAGGGAAATATTCCTTGAGAAGTATTTTGGCAGTGGACAAGGCAGTATTGTCCTTAAGTGGATATGCTTCGATCCATCTGGAAAAAGCACATACTACCACTAGAACGTACTTTAAATTATTACAGCGATCCATATGAATGAAGTCTAACTGAATAACTTCGAAGGGGCAAGAAGGAGGAGCGAAGTGACCAGCGGGTGTGGGGATTCCCTTGCCAGGATTATGCATCAGGCATACCATACAATTTCTCACCACTCTCTCTGCACACTTACTGATCCCATCATTCTTCCAGACTGGAGCCAACATTTTGCAAATCCCTTTAGAGTTGATGTGCGCTACTCCATGCGCCATCGTAACTACTGCAAGCACATACGCATCAGGCAACATCCAACGCTGTTGTTCCGTCAAATCAATCCAACACCCACTCGAGTCCAATTTACCCGTGCTTTCTCTCCATGCACGCTTTTCCTCCTCAGTTGCCTCTTTCTGAATCTCTTTCACGCTTTCCACTGTGTCCTCACACATTCCAGATTCAGGAATCCATCTTGCAGACGTGGCAACATACATTCTACTCATCATATTTCTAGCTGTTTGTTTAGCGGTTTCATCAGCAAAAGCATTCCCACGACCAACATCATCCGTAATTGCTTTATGAGCACTGCATTTCACAATCGCAACTTCAGTCGGCAAGGTTAGAGATTCCAACAAGTCATTAACTAGCTGACCATGTTGAATCTTAGTCCCATGGGACGTAATGAAACCTCTCTCTTTCCACAAACGGCCAAAACTATGGGCCACGCCGAACGCGTACTGGCTATCTGTAAACACATTCACTCTCTTTCCCTTAGCTAAAACACATGCTCTCGTTAGCGCGATCAATTCTGCAGCTTGGGCAGAATTCTGACTCACTCTTGCAGTCTCCACAATCGTACTCAAAGTCGTTACTGCATAGGCAGCTGTGACATCGCCATTCTCCAATTTAAAACATGACCCGTCCACATACAACGTGCCATCTGGATCTGGTAACGGAGTGTCTTTAAGATCGATTCGTCCTTTTGTCTCTTCTTCAGTTCTGAAATAACAGTCATGTGGTTCTGAATCGCTCGACTCCTGAGTAGTCGGCAACAATGTTGATCTGAATATGACTCGCTAGCAGTGTCAGTTCATAACCTGATAATCTAGCACTGGTAAGGTGTTGCGTCTTGGTTCGGTTCATGAGTGTATCCACAGCATGAGGAACCATGACCACTAGCATGTTGTTCATAACCAAACCAGCAGATTGTCGAATGGAAGCTGCAGCTGCCGCTGTAGCTCTCAAACAACTAGGTAACGCTCTAGCTACCGGATCTAACGTTGATGAAAAATACGCACAAGGGCGTTGTTTATCACCAAATCTCTGTGTCAGAACACTCAACGCGCATCCTTCTCTCTCGTGAACGTAGAGTGTAAATGGCTTACTGTAGTCAGGAGTACCCAACACAGGAGCTGAACATAATGCATTTCGTAACTCAGAAAAACTCTCCTGACATTCAGCAGACCATGACACCGGACTCGGAACATTTTTCCCAGTCAAGGCTACCAATGGTTTTGCCAAAAGCGAAAAATTTGGAATCCACTGCCTACAGTATGAAGTAATACCCAAAAAGGCACGTACTTCTCTTTGTGTACTAGGAACACTCATTTGAGTAATTGCTTTTATTCTCTCTGGGGTCAACTTCCTTCCCTCCTTTGACAAGAGATGACCTAGGTAGGTCACTTCTTGGCAGCAGTATTGCATTTTCGAAGGTGACACCTTGTGATTTAAATTAGTCAAGTGATGCAATAAGGAAATTGTAGCTGCTTTGCAAGTTTCCTTGTCATCGGCAGCCACTAGAAGATCATCGACATATTGCACTAAAGCAGAACCAGGAGGAAGTACGAAGGTATCTAATTGACTTTTTAAGGCCTGACTGTAAATGGACGGACTCTCACAATACCCTTGTGGAGCACGTTTAAACCTGAAGCTTCGACCTCCTAGAGAGAAGCCGAAAATATCTCTACTTTCTTCGGCTATCGGAATGCTGAAAAAGGCATTCTTTAAGTCGATAACTGAAAACCATGTGGCTGTAGCAGGAATCAACGTTAACAGTGCAGTAATGTCTGGAACCACAGGAAACTGTGGAATCACAATTTTATTGACCTCCCTAAGATCGATTACAAACCTATACACTGGAGGCTTTGAAGGATCAGTACGTTTCAAAATCGGTAATACAGGACTGTTACAAACATTTCCTCTAGTTTCTTCCACTACATCTTTTTTGATCAAATCTTGCACAATTAATAAAAGCGCACGTTCACCTTCACTAGATATCTTGTATTGTGGGATTCGTGGAAATTTAACATTCGCTTTCAAAGTGACTACATATGGTGGTATTTCCAATAGACCTACATCGTTAGGACCAGTCGCCCAAAGAGTATCAGGGAGTGAACGCAGCTCTGGTGGGAGCGCATCCATCGACAAGTACATCGGTGAGATGATTCTTTTACCCAGTGTAAGCTGTACTCCTGCCGGAGAACAGTACAATGTCGCGTACAGGCGTTTTAACAAGTCTAAACCAAGCAGATTTTCATTACAACCAGTCGTCAAAATCAAGGGTGCTTTCAGTTGACGTGGTCCAACAGAAATAGACAAAGGACCTGATACAGGGTTGTAAACAGGGGCGCCTGAAAAACCTACAGAAGCATTTGTTAAGCCAGACAAAGGTGCGCCAGGGAGTTTCGCATGCATGATAGAACTTTTTGCTGCACCAGTATCCAACAGAAACGGTTCGACTATACCCGATGTAGCTACTGCGACATAAGGCCCACTCTGATCTACTGGAACTGATACTACTCCCTCTCTTTGTCCATGGCTGTCCTAGTACTCATTCTGCTGAAATTCCTCTCTATCATCACAATAGTCTTCAACATGATACTGTTGGGATATATTCTGTTGGGCAGACTGTCCATTTCGTTGATCAAAATGATTAGAAGGACGATCGTTCGTTTGCGGAGGCATAGCACCTCGTCCTCGACCTCTAGAATTTTGCATGGAACCACCACGACCTCTCTGAGCTGCTGCAGCATTATTCTGTGGTAATATCGGACACTCATTCTTGTAATGACCTTCCTTCTTACAATAAGCACATTGATTCCATTGGTATTGTGGTCTCTGTGAACCATAGTCATTCCTCTGATATGACCCTTGCTGTGTGTTAGTCTGATTCGTGCGAGGCGGATACGCCTGTTGCAAAAGGACTTTAGTTTTTAAATCTTTCGTCTTTTTATCTGATTTTTCCTTCTCTTCTTTATCCCTATTCTCATAGTACTGAGCAGTTGCAAGTATTTGCGCAGTCGTAGAGACAGCCCACGTACTTTCAGAATTCTTCAATTTATTGCTAAGTTCTGGCAATAGGTTGTGTACAAATTTATCGACAAATAATCTCTGACCTCCTTCTGTGCTCATGTCCTGACCACTGTGATCTACGAAAGTCTCTTCGAATCTGGAGAAAAAGTCGGAGACACTTTCGTCCTTCTTCTGCCTGCATGCGGACAACTTATCCCAGTTAACGCGCAATGCTGGCATCAGAGTCTTCATTAGATCGATTATTCTACCCGGTAAATCAGCAATCAGAGGTTCGGGTTTGGCACCACCTATTTGTTGACCATCCGCTGCTATTATAGCTGCCCAATCACCACCTAGGGCAACCGGATGATTTTCTTTACGAATTTTAGCCTAAATTGGTTGCGGAACTACATTGCCAAATAACATGTCAATGTCCGCTAAATTCATCACACAAGCTTCAACTGTCTGCGCCAACTCTTTGTAGTATCCAGCTGGATTCTTACGCGGATCTGGCAAACCCTGTTTCACTGCTAATACTTCAGCTCGCTTCCATGGAATGTGTATCCACACTCTCTGAAATTGGGCCGGAGCACCTGCAATACCTTGGTTTGCATCAGCTGGCACAGCTTCGCGCCAAATTGGAGGAACCTCCCTCATTGGATATTGGCGATTCTGCTTCGTACTACGTTTCTCTAGCTCCCTCGGTGAACGAAGGGATGGATCATTCCTAAAACTTAAAATCAGTTCCATCGCTTCCTTTATGTTTTGACCAACTATCATACCTGCGGCAAATTCTTTCTGGACCTGAATTAATTCTTCTATATGTGATTCAGGGTCAGTCTCTTCCAATTCCTCTCGCAAAAGAGAGCACATTTCGTCAAATGTGTATCGTTGTGTCGGTTCATTCCATTGCATAAATGTATCTAATACATCTCTTACACTATATCTCCCACTTTTTGAAATCCATCTAAGGGCTGTGGAATCTAATATTCCCCGTTCTTCAGTACTGGGAAGCTGACTATGTCGCTGCACAGAGTCAGAGGTAGGAGTCTTAATTAAGGTTTTATAGAGGGGAGACAGAATATTAGAGACAGAGTCAGTGATTCTTCGTCGAACAGAAAGCGGAGTCAAAATGCTGGCAGAAGCCGAAAATAGAGTAGCAGTCGGAATAGATAATACAGGAGCTGTAGGCGTAGTAGGTAAGGTAGCTTGCGAAACAACAGGTGTAAGCGATACAGGTATAGGCAAAGGAGCGGGCAACCCTGGAAGAAAGGGTGCCAAAGGAACATTAACATTGACCACAGGAGGTACAGGAGCTTGATTCAGGGGAGCAGGAGCAGGAATACCAGGTTGTCCAGCAACCGGCAATTGAACATTCGGTAAAGGTGGAGCCGTAGCACCCTGTGCATACGGTGGGGGTGATCGTAACAAGTAAGACAACAGAGGATCGTTTTCAGGGTCCTCTACTATCTTAGCTGTACTCGATGGCAAAGCAGGATAGCACTTGTCTATCGCCAAACTACGCTCTCTATTGGCCACCTCTATTGCTTTCTCAGACTCGTCGAGTTGCAGCTGCTTAGCAGACTGTTCTAAAGTCAACTCTTGCTCTTTTTGTTCTTTCTTTAACTTTTTAATTTCTCTCTGTTTAGATTCTTTTCGCCAAAAACGGAAAGAATCAAACATTGTCGGCCGGGCTTTCTTCTTGAACAGTTTCATTTCTAAATTATCAAGAACTTCGGTTTCAAAACTACCATGCAGTGGCCAACTAAGGACACCATCATTTTTGGTATATCGGACCCAAACCTCATTATAGGATATAGGACCTACCCCATGCTTACAATACAGATCATAGAGAGGAGTTCCAATCGGAGGAACCAGACATGAGTCCTCCAACTGGGAATCCCTGTTGCAACCAAAACACGACAACATACAATTTTCCCGACTTACCATTTTATAAACCGGAACACAGAACAAACAAACACAACAAACAGGTGCGCACTCGAACCAAGAACTTAGGCCTACCAAAGCGAACGAATGTATCGATATCCAAACTAAACCAAAAAGATTATCGTAACTAGAACAGTGATAATCTTACGAAACCAAACCAAACTAAGAACTAAAAGGATTATCCAAACAGGAGCAACCCTTACGAAGTAGCCAACTATCAACCACTCAATACTTAACTGAGGCACTGAAGACGTCACCAAGGAGAAACCCGTTTCGTCTCGCCGTACTAAGGACTGCACCTCGGGACCAGGACAGGGCGACGGTCAAGGCAACAGACCACTGCAGCCTTCCGAACGGGAACCCTCGTGGAAGAGAACGTCGGGCCACTTTTGCGATATGCCGGGATCGATGAAGTGGGGCGCCTCCCTCTGGAATCTTCACACGAAGCTTCTCGAACTCTTCAGACTTTTGGACCGGTACCGAATGACGTCGCCCCACGTTGGGCGCCAATTGGAGTTTGCGATTTTTGGTTCCGTCCAGAGGTGTCAGGGATAACACCCGAAGACCCCGGAGTTCCACCTGCCCCGGTGCACAAATAAACAGAAACACGGGCTTCTCGATGGTGGCGTCAAAGGCCAAAGGTTTATTACTGCAGGGACACAGAAGTCACAGAAACTACAAACGTGCAGTTACTAGGAGCCTGTTCGATTTGTACAAAGTGGGTTGCTCCTTATATACTAATTTTTAGGCTTCGGGCAAATTCTTTACATGCTAGTACATTTCTAAAACCTTTGTGTCTAAACAATAAATATTTGGTGTTGCACAGGAATCGTCAGCAATATCTGATGTGAAAACATTACGAACGAGAGGTTCCCATTGTTCCATCATAATCTCATGTCAACTTTTCATTCAAGAGCCGGACCGCCTCATCGTAAATTTCGTTACCTCCCCCTAATAAAGGCCCAGAAGGAAAGGAGCAGAGCCAGGTGTAGAAGATAGAAAAGCAGGATAAGAGATGTTTGTGGGTCGTAAACGGGCAAGGCTACCAGCTTCGGCCGCCTAATCATGATCAGGCCAAAGAATACGAGAACCAGTATAGCAGGGCTGGCCTCGGGCAGAGGAGGCAGCTTCTGCCGAGTCATGCAGCCATGGCGCTTTCTGTTCTAAGGTGTACGTGTCACTAGAGAGGTGAACCACCGGCCAAAGCTTACGTGTCCTTAATCGAAATGAAGTAATCAGAGGTCATTGCGTGTCCATTGTCTATGTGAGGGCAAGAAATACAAAATGGCTGCCATAATCTAAAATGGATGCTGTGGGTAGATCAGAAATATGTTTATAACCGGAGTGCTCTTGCTCATAGCATAGCGAAAACACCAGGATATGCTAAATGGATCATTTGCGGTTCACTGATACCAAAATTATGTATTTACGACAATATTGAAAACACGGGTTCAAATCGTCACGGAACCTCACCGCCGGAACTCGAGCAACAGAGATCGATGAGATCAAGCTTGCCTGCCTTCTCCCAGCCCGATCCACAGTCCCTGCAGAGCTGAGACCAGTGGAGGCGACCTGAAGCGTGGGGCACGCCATCTTGAAAAGGCCACGAGACGCTGACCGTGCAGCCCACGAGTGACCCTCGAAGCTGTACACCGGGGTTTGAGAAGCCCCCACCCCGAGCTACACTTGCACCAAAGCTACCCCCTCCACACTCGACGAGTGCTGCGTGGGGCCCTTCTGCTTGTGTTGGCTCGACGCGTTGGCCCGGTCACTTGCCAGCTGGCTTGTGGCCCCTGTGCCGACGAAAACTTGAATACGACTCGCTTTTCTGGTTGCTCCAGATCTGCACCAGCTCCTGTAAAAAGGAGCCCCCACTCTGACCCTCCTGGTTCGAGTGATAAGCAATCTCCCGGTTCCGCGTGGATTGCTTTTGCCAAGTGCTGTTTGCTGCAATCTTGAAGCCGACGGTGCTGACGGCGAGAGCCTACGTGGGACAGATCGTGACCTGCTCCTGGACGTCGCAGATGCCCCAGAGCCCACATGACAGCGGAGAGAAGCCTATCGACAACCACCTGATTGCGCCCGACATTGCCTGGTTCCGTCCTGGTTCCACCCTGGTCACTGCTGAGTGACCCAGACTCTGTCCCCTCTGCTTTCAGGTACTTTCCGACTTCGATCCACCCTTGGATCACACCGGACACTTCTGCTTCACATCGCCTGCAGCTTCAACAGCTCCAAGCACCAAGAGCCTGCGTGTCAAAACGCCACTTCGACCCTGTGCACCCACGGCCTGTGGGTGAGGTAACATTGCAACGCCTGTGTTCCCACACTGGTACACACCTCTAGGGTCTGTGTCTAAAGTTTTGTTCCTCTAGGTTCAGCGGAAGTATCTTTTAACTCACTTTGTGTAACTTTTACGCACCATTGACATTGCATTGGTGCAAGCCGCACTTTCCGTGCTGCACCCGAATTCCGTGGGCTACTCCCGACTTCAGCATTGCTAGTCCTGACTGCTCCCAGCGATTCTCTAGGCCCTAGGCCTAACCACTGTTCGATTGGTATCTCTTATACCACTTTTTTAGTATATGGTTTAAGTGGCCACCGGCCCTTATCCAAAATTGTGCAACTTTGTATGTTATACTGTGCTTTTGATTTAACGCTTGTGCCCCTTTCCTCATAAAGAGTACTGGGGAATAATTTAGAAATAAATACATATATTTTTACAATATATACTTGTGTGGTGTCCTTTCATTTGATTACAGGATTGTATGTGGTAAAACAGCTCGCTTAACACGACCTCTTAAGTTAAGCATTTAAGGCTGCTTAGTCCATGCTACCTCTAGGATAGCTTGTCTAACAAGGTTGACTTACAACCAGACATCTTTGGGGTTTGTTTGGACTGATACCAAGTGGTTCCAGAATTGGAAACACTACATATCAGGCCAACTTCTCACATGGATGATACAGAGCGCCCTCTTAGCTAAGACCAGCACTGCCTGAATGATGCAAAGCACCCTCATAATGAAGACTAGCGCTGCCTGGATGATACAGGGCGCCCTCAAAGCTAAGATCAGCGCTGTCTGGATGATACAGAACGCCCTCATAGCTAAGACCAGCACTGCTTGGATTATACAGTGCGCACTCATAGCTAAGACCAGTACTGCCTGAATGATGCAAAGCACCCTCATAGCTCGTACTAGCGCTGCCTGGATGATACAGAGCGTCCTCATAGCTAAGACCGACGCTGCCTGGATGATACATATCGCCCTCATAGCTAAGACCAGCGCTGCCTGGATGATACAGAGCGCCCACATAGCTAAGACCGGTGCTGCCTGGATGATATAAGGCGCCCTTATAGCAAAGACAAGCGCTGCCTGGAAGATACAAAGCATCCTCATAGCTTAGACCAGGGCTGCCTGGATTGTACAGAGCACCCTCATAGCTAAGACCAGCGCAGCCTGGATGATACAGAGCGCCCTCATAGCGAAGACCAGCGTTGCCTGGATGTTACAGAGCACCCTCATAGCTAAGACCAGTGCTGCCTGGATGATACAGAGCATCCTCATAGCAAAGACCCCCGCTGCCTGAAAGATACAAAGCACCCTCATAGCTAAAACCAGCACGGCCTGGATGAAACAAAGCGTCCTCATAGCTAAGACCAGCGCTGCCTGGATGATACAGAGCGCCCACATAGCTAAGACCGGTGCTGCCTGGATAATATAAGGCACCCTTATAGCAAAGACAAGCGCTGCCTGGAAGATACAAAGCATCCTCACATCTTAGACCAGGGCTGCCTGGATGGTACAGAGCACTCTCATAGCCAAGACCAGTTCAGCCTGGATAATACAGAGCACCCTCATAGCTAAGACTACCGCTGCCTGGATGATACAGGGCACCCTCATAGCTAAGATCAGCACTGCCTGGATGATACAGATCGCCCTCATAGCTAAGAGCAGCACTGCCTGGATGATACAGAGCGCACTCAGGGCTAAGACCAATGCTGCCTGGATGATACAGAGCGCCCTCATAGCTAAGACCAGCGCTGCCTGGATGATACAGAGCGCCCTCATAGCTAAGACTGGTGCTGCCTGGATGATACAAGGTGCCCTCATAGCTAAGACCAGCGCTGCCTGAATGATACAGAACGCCCTTATAGCAAAGACAAGCGCTGCTTGGATGATACAGAGCGCACTCATGGCTAAGACCAATGCTGCCTGGATGATACAGAGTGCCCTCATAGCTAAGACAAGCACTGCCTGGATGATACAGAGCACCCTCATAGCTAAGACCAGCGCTGCCTGAAAGATACAGAGCATCCTCATAGCTTAGACCAGCGCTGCCTGAATAATACAGAGCACCCTCATAGCTAAGACTGGTGCTGCCTGGATGATACAAGGTGCCCTCATAGCTAAGACCAGCGCTGCCTGAATGATACAGAACGCCCTTATAGCAAAGACAAGCGCTGCTTGGATGATACAGAACGCCCTCATACCTAATACCAGCACTGCTTGGATGATACAGAGCGCACTCATGGCTAAGACCAGCGCTGCCTGGATGATACAGAGCGCCCTCATAGCTAAGACCAGCGCTGCCTGGGTGATACAGAGCGCCCTCATAGCTAAGACCGTCCTGACTGGATGATACAGAGCGCCCTCATAGCTAAGACCAGCGCTGCCTGGATGATACAGAGCGCCCTCATAGCTAAGACCGTCCTGACTGGATGATACAGAACGCCCTCATACCTAATACCAGCGCTGCCTGGATGATACAGAGCATTTTCATAACTAAGACCAGGGCTGCCTGGATGGAACAGAGCACCCTCATAGCTAAGACCAGCGCAGCCTGGATGATACAGAGCGCCCTCATAGCGAAGACCAGCGTTGCCTGGATGATACAAAGCATCCTCATAGCTTAGATCAGGGCTGCCTGGATGGTACAGAGCACACTCATAGCTAAGACCAGCGCAGCCTGGATGATACAGAGCGCCCTCATAGCGAAGACCAGCGTTGCCTGGATGATACAGAGCATCCTCATAGCTAAGACTACCGCTGCCTGGATGATACAGGGTGCCCTCATTGCTAAGACCAGCGCTGCCTGGATGATGATACAGAGCGCCCACATAGCAAAGCCCCCCGCTGCCTGAAAGATACAAAGCACCCTCATAGCTAAAACCAGCACTGCCTGGATGAAACAAAGCGTCCTCATAGCTAAGACCAGCGCTGCCTGGATGATACAGAGTGCCCACATAGCTAAGACCGGTGCTGCCTGGATAATATAAGGCGCCCTTATAGCAAAGACAAGCGCTGCCTGGAAGATACAAAGCATCCTCACATCTTAGACCAGGGCTGCCTGGATGGTACAGAGCACTCTCATAGCTAAGACCAGTGCTGCCTGGATGATACAGAGCACCCTCATAGCTAAGACTACCGCTGCCTGGATGATACAGGGCACCCTCATAGCTAAGATCAGCGCTGCCTGGATGATACAGATCACCCTCATAGCTAAGACCAGCACTGCCTGGATGATACAGAGCGCCCTCAGGGCTAAGACCAATGCTGCCTGGATGAGACAGAGCGCCCTCATAGCTAAGACCAGCGCTGCCTGGATGATACAGAGCGCCCTCATAGCTAAGACTGGTGCTGCCTGGATAATACAAGGCGCCCTCATAGCTAAGACCAGCGCTGCCTGAATGATACAGAACGCCCTTATAGCAAAGACAAGCGCTGCTTGGATGATACAGAGCGCACTCATGGCTAAGACCAATGCTGCCTGGATGATACAGAGCGCCCTTATAGCTAAGACAAGCGCTGCCTGGATGATACAGAGCACCCTCATAGCTAAGAGCAGCGCTGCCTGAATGAAACAGAACGCCCTTATAGCAAAGACAAGCGCTGCTTGGATGATACAGAGCGCACTCATGGCTAAGACCAATGCTGCCTGGATGATACAGAGCGCCCTCATAGCTAAGACCGTCCTGACTGGATGATACAGAGCGCCCTCATAGCTAAGACCAGCGCTGCCTGGATGATACAGAGCGTCCTCATAGCTAAGACCAGCGCTGCCTGAATAATACAGAGCACCCTCATAGCTAAGACCAGCGCTGCCTGAAAGATACAGAGCATCCTCATAGCTAAGACCAGCGCTGCCTGAAAGATACAGAGCATCCTCATAGCTTAGACCAGCGCTGCCTGAATAATACAGAGCACCCTCATAGCTAAGACCAGCGCTGCCTGGATGATACAGAGCGCCCTCATAGCGAAGACCAGAGCTGCCTGGATGATACAGAGCACCCTCATAGCTAAGACCGTCCTGACTGGATGATACAGAGCACCCTCATAGCTAAGACCAGAGCTGCGATGATGATACAGAGCGTACTCATAGCTAAGACCGTCCTGACTGGATGATACAGAGCACTCTCATAGCTAAGACCAGCGCTGCCTGGATGATACAGAGCATACTCATAGCTAAGACCGTCCTGACTGGATGATACAGAGCACTCTCATAGCTAAGACCAGCGCTGCCTGGATGATACAGAGCGCCCTCACAGCTAAGACCAGCACTGCCTGTATGATGCAAAGCACCCTCATAGCTAGTACTAGCGCTGCCTGGATGATACAGGGCGCCCTCATAGCTAAGATCAGCGCTGCCTGGATGATACAGATCACCCTCATAGCTAAGACCAGCACTGCCTGGATGATACAGAGCGCACTCATAGCTAAGACCAGCGCTGCCTGGATGATACAGAGCGCACTCATAGCTAAGACCAATGCTGCCTGGATGAGACAGAGCGCCCTCATAGCTAAGACCAGCGCTGCCTGGATGATACAGAGCGCCCTCATAGCTAAGACTGGTGCTGCCTGGATGATACAAGGCGCCCTCATAGCTAAGACCAGCGCTGCCTGAATGATACAGAACGCCCTTATAGCAAAGACAAGCGCTGCTTGGATGATACAGAGCGCACTCATGGCTAAGACCAATGCTGCCTGGATGATACAGAGCGCTCTTATAGCTAAGACAAGCGCTGCCTGGATGATACAGAGCACCCTCATAGCTAAGAGCAGCGCTGCCTGAATGAAACAGAACGCCCTTATAGCAAAGACAAGCGCTGCTTGGATGATACAGAGCGCACTCATGGCTAAGACCAATGCTGCCTGGATGATACAGAGCATCCTCATAGCTTAGACCAGAGCTGCCTGAAAGATACAGAGCATCCTCATAGCTAAGACCAGCGCTGCCTGAAAGATACAGAGCATCCTCATAGCTTAGACCAGCGCTGCCTGAAAGATACAGAGCATCCTCATAGCTTAGACCAGCGCTGCCTGAATAATACAGAGCACCCTCATAGCTAAGACCAGCGCTGCCTGGATGATACAGAGCGCCCTCATAGCGAAGACCAGCGCTGCCTGGATGATACAGAGCACCCTCATAGCTAAGACCGTCCTGACTGGATGATACAGAGCACCCTCATAGCTAAGACCAGAGCTGCCTGGATGATACAGAGCGTACTCATAGCTAAGACCGTCCTGACTGGATGATACAGAGCACTCTCATAGCTAAGACCAGCGCTGCCTGGATGATACAGAGCGCCCTCACAGCTAAGACCAGCACTGCCTGTATGATGCAAAGCACCCTCATAGCTAGTACTAGCGCTGCCTGGATGATACAGAGCATTTTCATAACTAAGACCAGGGCTGCCTGAATGGAACAAAGCGCCCTCATAGCTGAGACAAGCACTGCCTGGATGGAACCGAGCGCCCTCATAGCTAAGACCGGGCTGCCTGGATGAAACAAAGCGACCTCAGAGCTAAGACCACCGCTGCCTGGACGATACAGAGCGCCCACATAGCTAAGACCGGTGCTGCCTGGATAATATAAGGCGCCCTTATAGCAAAGACAAGCGCTGCCTGGAAGATACAGAGTGCACTCATAGCTAAGACTGGTGCTGCCTGGATGAAACAAGGCGCCCTCATAGCTTAGACCAGAGCTGCCTCGATGATACAGAGCACCCTCATAGCTAAGACTGGTGCTGCCTGGATTATACACAGCGACCTCATAGCGAAGATCAGAGTTGCCTGGATGATACAGAGCACCCTCATAGCTAAGACCAGTGCTGCCTGGATGATTTAGAGCACCCTCATAGCTAAGACCAGCGCTGCCTGGATGATACAGATCGACCTCATAGCTTAGACCAGCACTGCCTGGATGGAACAGAGCGCCCTCATAGCTTAGACCGGCGCTGCCTGGATGAAACAAAGCAACCTCAGAGCTAAGACCAGCACTGCCTGGATGATACAGAGCGCCCTCATAGCGAAGACCAGCGTTGCCTGGATGATACAGAGCACCCTCATAGCTAAGACCAGTGCTGGCTGGATGATACAGAGCACGCTCATAGCTAAGACCAGTGCTGCCTGGATGATACAGAGCACGCTCATAGCTAAGACAAGCACTGCCTGGATGGAACAGAGCGCCCTCATAGCTAAGACCGGCCTGCCTGGATGAAACAAAGCAACCTCAGAGCTAAGACCACCGCTGCCTGGATGATACAGAGCGCCCTCATAGCTAAGACCGGCGCTCCCTGGATGATACAGAGCACCCTCATAGCTAAGACAAGCGCTGCCTGGATGATACACAGCGCCCTCATTGCGAATATCAGCGTTCCCTGGATAATACAGAGCACCCTCATAGCTAAGACCAGCGCTGCCTCGATGATACAGAGCACCCTCATAGCTAAGACAAGCGCTGCCTGGATGATACACAGCGCCCTCATTGCGAATATCAGCGTTCCCTGGATAATACAGAGCACCCTCATAGCTAAGACCAGTGCTGCCTGGATGATACAGAGCGCCCTCATAGCTAAGACCGGCCTGCCTGGGTGATACAGAGCGCCCTCATAGCTAAGACCGGTGCTCTATGGATGATACAGAGCGCACTTATAGCTAAGATCAGCACTGCCTGAATGCTACATAGCACCCACATAGCTAAGACCAGCACTGCCTGAATGATACAGAGCGCACTCATGGCTAAGACCAATGCTGCCTGGATGATACAGAGCACCCTCATAGCTAAGACAAGCGCTGCCTGGATGATACACAGCGCCCTCATAGCGAAGTTCAGCGTTGCCTGGATGATACAGAGCACCCTCATAGCTAAGACCGGTGCTGCCTGGATGATACAGATCGCCCTCATAGCTAAGACCAACGCTGCCTGGATCATACAGAGCGCCTTATAGCTCAGACCAGCACTGCCTGGATGGAACAGAGCGCCCTCATAGCTAAGACCAGCGCTGCGTGGATGATACAGAGCCCCCTCATAACTAAGACCAGCACTGCGTGGATGGAACAGAGCACCCTCATGGCTTAGACCGGCACTGCCTGGATGAAATAAAGCGACCTCAGAGCTAAAATCAGCACTGCCTGAATGGTACAGAGTGCCCTCATAGCAAAGGCGAGCGTGATCTGCATGATACAGAGCGCCTTTATAGCAAAGACCAGAACTGCCTGGATCATACAGGGTGCCTTCATAACTGAGACCGGCGCTGTCTGGATGATACAGAGCAAGCTCATAGCTAAAACCAGCGCCGCCTGGATGATACAGAGCGCCCTCAAAGCTAAAACCGGTGCTTTATGGATGATACAGAGTGCACTGATAGCTAAGACCAGCGCTGCCTGGATGATACAGAGTGCCCTCATAGCCAGGACCAGCGCTGCCTGGATAATACAGAGCGCTCTCATAGCTAAGGCCAGCACTGCCTGAAAGATGCAAAGCACCCTCATAGCTAGGACTAGTGCTGCCTGGATGATACAGAGCTCCCTCATAGCTAAGTCAAGCACTGCTTGGATGAAACAAAGCTACCTCAGAGCTAAGACCAGCTCTGCCTGGATGATACAGATCGCCCTCTGAGCTAAGACCAGCACTGCCTGGATGATACAGAGCGCCCTCATAGCTAAGACCGGCCTGCCTGGGTGATACAGAGCACCCTCATAGCTAGGACTACCACTGCCTGGATGATACAGGGCGCCCTCATAGCTAAGACCAGCGCTGCATGGATGATACAGAGCGCACTCATGGCTAAGACCAATGCTGCTTGGATGATACAGAGCACCCTCATAGCTAAGACTGGCCTGTCTGAATGATACGGAGCATCCCCATAGGTAAGACCGGCGCTGCCTGGATGATACAGCATGCCCTCTTAGCTAAGTCCGGCACTGACTGGACGATACAGAGCGCCCTCATAGCAAAGACCAGCTCTGCCTGGATGATCCAGAGCACCCTCACAGGTAAGACCAGTGCTGCCTGGATGATATAGAGCACCCTCATAGTTAAGACAAGCGCTGCCTGGATCATACATAGTTCCCTTATAGCTAAGGCCGGCATTGCCTGGATGATACACAGCGCCCTTATAGCTAAGACCAGTGCTACCTGGATGACACAACCGCCCTCATAGCTAAGACCAGCGCTGCCTGGATGATACAGAGCGACCTCATAGCTAAGACCGGTGCTGCCTGGATGATACAAGGCTCCCTCATAGCTAAGACCAGTGATGCCTGGATGATACTGAGCACCCTCATGGCTAAGACCAGCGCTGCCTGGATGATACAGAGCACCCTCATAGCTAAGACCAGAGCTGCCTGGATGATACAGAGCGCCCTCATAGCGAAGAGCAGCGTTGCCTGGATGATACAGAGCGCCCTCATAGCTAAGACTAGCGCTGCCTGGATGATACAGGGCACCCTCATAGCTAAGACCAGCCCTGCCTGGATGATACAGAACGCCCTCATAGCTAAGACCAGCACTGCCTGGATGATACAGAGTGCCTCATAGCTAAGACCTATTTACAACAAGGGCTGGTGAGGGACAGAGTCTCTGAATTAAGCAGAAAGCTCTCACCCAGTCAAGAGATCAGGGCTAGATCCAACACCGTTTTTTAGCTCACTGCACCAACCCAGTTTCAGAACCTGGCTGTATGCAAATTAGTCTGTTCCTGTCCCAGTGCATGATGGGAACAGGGCAAACCAAACTACAAAAGCCAATTCTTACACTGGGAAGGAAACAAGCTCCCGGGGACCGGTTTCTGGCATTACAGCCGTCTTCGGCCCGGTTTGCTTGAATCCTGATGGTGCAATGAGCAAGGGTCTCACATCTGAGAATACCCTTCCACGCTAAGGGTGGACAAAAATATTTACAACAAGGGGTGGTGAGGGACAGAGTCTCTGAATTAAGCAGAAAGCTCTCACCCAGTCAAGAGATCAGGGCTAGATCCAACACCGTTTTTTAGCTCACTGCACCATCCCAGTTTCAGAACCTGGCTGTATGCAAATTAGTCTGTTCCTGTCCCAGTGCATGATGGGAACAGGGCAAACCAAACTACAAAAGCCAATTCTTACACTGGGAAGGAAACAAGCTCCCGGGGACCGGTTTCTGGCATTACAGCCGTCTTCGGCCCGGTTTGCTTGAATCCTGATGGTGCAATGAGCAAGGGTCTCACATCTGAGAATACCCTTCCACGCTAAGGGTGGACAAAAATATTTACAACAAGGGGTGGTGAGGGACAGAGTCTCTGAATTAAGCAGAAAGCTCTCACCCAGTCAAGAGATCAGGGCTAGATCCAACACCGTTTTTTAGCTCACTGCACCATCCCAGTTTCAGAACCTGGCTGTATGCAAATTAGTCTGTTCCTGTCCCAGTGCATGATGGGAACAGGGCAAACCAAACTACAAAAGCCAATTCTTACACTGGGAAGGAAACAAGCTCCCGGGGACCGGTTTCTGGCATTACAGCCGTCTTCGGCCCGGTTTGCTTGAATCCTGATGGTGCAATGAGCAAGGGTCTCACATCTGAGAATACCCTTCCACGCTAAGGATGGACAAAAATATTTACAACAAGGGGTGGTGAGGGACAGAGTCTCTGAATTAAGCAGAAAGCTCTCACCCAGTCAAGAGATCAGGGCTAGATCCAACACCGTTTTTTAGCTCACTGCACCATCCCAGTTTCAGAACCTGGCTGTATGCAAATTAGTCTGTTCCTGTCCCAGTGCATGATGGGAACAGGGCAAACCAAACTACAAAAGCCAATTCTTACACTGGGAAGGAAACAAGCTCCCGGGGACCGGTTTCTGGCATTACAGCCGTCTTCGGCCCGGTTTGCTTGAATCCTGATGGTGCAATGAGCGAGGGTCTCACATCTGAGAATACCCTTCCACGCTAAGGGTGGACAAAAATATTTACAACAAGGGGTGGTGAGGGACAGAGTCTCTGAATTAAGCAGAAAGCTCTCACCCAGTCAAGAGATCAGGGCTAGATCCAACACCGTTTTTTAGCTCACTGCACCATCCCAGTTTCAGAACCTGGCTGTATGCAAATTAGTCTGTTCCTGTCCCAGTGCATGATGGGAACAGGGCAAACCAAACTACAAAAGCCAATTCTTACACTGGGAAGGAAACAAGCTCCCGGGGACCGGTTTCTGGCATTACAGCCGTCTTCGGCCCGGTTTGCTTGAATCCTGATGGTGCAATGAGCAAGGGTCTCACATCTGAGAATACCCTTCCACGCTAAGGGTGGACAAAAATATTTACAACAAGGGGAGGTGAGGGACAGAGACTCTGAATTAAGCAGAAAGCTCTCACCCAGTCAAGAGATCAGGGCTAGATCCAACACCGTTTTTTAGCTCACTGCACCATCCCAGTTTCAGAACCTGGCTGTATGCAAATTAGTCTGTTCCTGTCCCAGTGCATGATGGGAACAGGGCAAACCAAACTACAAAAGCCAATTCTTACACTGGGAAGGAAACAAGCTCCCGGGGACCGGTTTCTGGCATTACAGCCGTCTTCGGCCCGGTTTGCTTGAATCCTGATGGTGCAATGAGCAAGGGTCTCACATCTGAGAATACCCTTCCACGCTAAGGGTGGACAAAAATATTTACAACAAGGGGTGGTGAGGGACAGAGTCTCTGAATTAAGCAGAAAGCTCTCACCCAGTCAAGAGATCAGGGCTAGATCCAACACCGTTTTTTAGCTCACTGCACCATCCCAGTTTCAGAACCTGGCTGTATGCAAATTAGTCTGTTCCTGTCCCAGTGCATGATGGGAACAGGGCAAACCAAACTACAAAAGCCAATTCTTACACTGGGAAGGAAACAAGCTCCCGGGGACCGGTTTCTGGCATTACAGCCGTCTTCGGCCCGGTTTGCTTGAATCCTGATGGTGCAATGAGCAAGGGTCTCACATCTGAGAATACCCTTCCACGCTAAGGGTGGACAAAAATATTTACAACAAGGGGTGGTGAGGGACAGAGTCTCTGAATTAAGCAGAAAGCTCTCACCCAGTCAAGAGATCAGGGCTAGATCCAACACCGTTTTTTAGCTCACTGCACCATCCCAGTTTCAGAACCTGGCTGTATGCAAATTAGTCTGTTCCTGTCCCAGTGCATGATGGGAACAGGGCAAACCAAACTACAAAAGCCAATTCTTACACTGGGAAGGAAACAAGCTCCCGGGGACCGGTTTCTGGCATTACAGCCGTCTTCGGCCCGGTTTGCTTGAATCCTGATGGTGCAATGAGCAAGGGTCTCACATCTGAGAATACCCTTCCACGCTAAGGGTGGACAAAAATATTTACAACAAGGGGTGGTGAGGGACAGAGTCTCTGAATTAAGCAGAAAGCTCTCACCCAGTCAAGAGATCAGGGCTAGATCCAACACCGTTTTTTAGCTCACTGCACCATCCCAGTTTCAGAACCTGGCTGTATGCAAATTAGTCTGTTCCTGTCCCAGTGCATGATGGGAACAGGGCAAACCAAACTACAAAAGCCAATTCTTACACTGGGAAGGAAACAAGCTCCCGGGGACTGGTTTCTGGCATTACAGCCGTCTTCGGCCCGGTTTGCTTGAATCCTGATGGTGCAATGAGCAAGGGTCTCACATCTGAGAATACCCTTCCACGCTAAGGGTGGACAAAAATATTTACAACAAGGGGTGGTGAGGGACAGAGTCTCTGAATTAAGCAGAAAGCTCTCACCCAGTCAAGAGATCAGGGCTAGATCCAACACCGTTTTTTAGCTCACTGCACCATCCCAGTTTCAGAACCTGGCTGTATGCAAATTAGTCTGTTCCTGTCCCAGTGCATGATGGGAACAGGGCAAACCAAACTACAAAAGCCAATTCTTACACTGGGAAGGAAACAAGCTCCCGGGGACCGGTTTCTGGCATTACAGCCGTCTTCGGCCCGGTTTGCTTGAATCCTGATGGTGCAATGAGCAAGGGTCTCACATCTGAGAATACCCTTCCACGCTAAGGGTGGACAAAAATATTTACAACAAGGGGTGGTGAGGGACAGAGTCTCTGAATTAAGCAGAAAGCTCTCACCCAGTCAAGAGATCAGGGCTAGATCCAACACCGTTTTTTAGCTCACTGCACCATCCCAGTTTCAGAACCTGGCTGTATGCAAATTAGTCTGTTCCTGTCCCAGTGCATGATGGGAACAGGGCAAACCAAACTACAAAAGCCAATTCTTACACTGGGAAGGAAACAAGCTCCCGGGGACCGGTTTCTGGCATTACAGCCGTCTTCGGCCCGGTTTGCTTGAATCCTGATGGTGCAATGAGCAAGGGTCTCACATCTGAGAATACCCTTCCACGCTAAGGGTGGACAAAAATATTTACGACAAGGGGTGGTGAGGGACAGAGTCTCTGAATTAAGCAGAAAGCTCTCACCCAGTCAAGAGATCAGGGCTAGATCCAACACCGTTTTTTAGCTCACTGCACCATCCCAGTTTCAGAACCTGGCTGTATGCAAATTAGTCTGTTCCTGTCCCAGTGCATGATGGGAACAGGGCAAACCAAACTACAAAAGCCAATTCTTACACTGGGAAGGAAACAAGCTCCCGGGGACCGGTTTCTGGCATTACAGCCGTCTTCGGCCCGGTTTGCTTGAATCCTGATGGTGCAATGAGCAAGGGTCTCACATCTGAGAATACCCTTCCACGCTAAGGGTGGACAAAAATATTTACAACAAGGGGTGGTGAGGGACAGAGTCTCTGAATTAAGCAGAAAGCTCTCACCCAGTCAAGAGATCAGGGCTAGATCCAACACCGTTTTTTAGCTCACTGCACCATCCCAGTTTCAGAACCTGGCTGTATGCAAATTAGTCTGTTCCTGTCCCAGTGCATGATGGGAACAGGGCAAACCAAACTACAAAAGCCAATTCTTACACTGGGAAGGAAACAAGCTCCCGGGGACCGGTTTCTGGCATTACAGCCGTCTTCGGCCCGGTTTGCTTGAATCCTGATGGTGCAATGAGCAAGGGTCTCACATCTGAGAATACCCTTCCACGCTAAGGGTGGACAAAAATATTTACAACAAGGGGTGGTGAGGGACAGAGTCTCTGAATTAAGCAGAAAGCTCTCACCCAGTCAAGAGATCAGGGCTAGATCCAACACCGTTTTTTAGCTCACTGCACCATCCCAGTTTCAGAACCTGGCTGTATGCAAATTAGTCTGTTCCTGTCCCAGTGCATGATGGGAACAGGGCAAACCAAACTACAAAAGCCAATTCTTACACTGGGAAGGAAACAAGCTCCCGGGGACCGGTTTCTGGCATTACAGCCGTCTTCGGCCCGGTTTGCTTGAATCCTGATGGTGCAATGAGCAAGGGTCTCACATCTGAGAATACCCTTCCACGCTAAGGGTGGACAAAAATATTTACAACAAGGGGTGGTGAGGGACAGAGTCTCTGAATTAAGCAGAAAGCTCTCACCCAGTCAAGAGATCAGGGCTAGATCCAACACCGTTTTTTAGCTCACTGCACCATCCCAGTTTCAGAACCTGGCTGTATGCAAATTAGTCTGTTCCTGTCCTAGTGCATGATGGGAACAGGGCAAACCAAACTACAAAAGCCAATTCTTACACTGGGAAGGAAACAAGCTCCCGGGGACCGGTTTCTGGCATTACAGCCGTCTTCGGCCCGGTTTGCTTGAATCCTGATGGTGCAATGAGCAAGGGTCTCACATCTGAGAATACCCTTCCACGCTAAGGGTGGACAAAAATATTTACAACAAGGGGTGGTGAGGGACAGAGTCTCTGAATTAAGCAGAAAGCTCTCACCCAGTCAAGAGATCAGGGCTAGATCCAACACCGTTTTTTAGCTCACTGCACCATCCCAGTTTCAGAACCTGGCTGTATGCAAATTAGTCTGTTCCTGTCCCAGTGCATGATGGGAACAGGGCAAACCAAACTACAAAAGCCAATTCTTACACTGGGAAGGAAACAAGCTCCCGGGGACCGGTTTCTGGCATTACAGCCGTCTTCGGCCCGGTTTGCTTGAATCCTGATGGTGCAATGAGCAAGGGTCTCACATCTGAGAATACCCTTCCACGCTAAGGGTGGACAAAAATATTTACAACAAGGGGTGGTGAGGGACAGAGTCTCTGAATTAAGCAGAAAGCTCTCACCCAGTCAAGAGATCAGGGCTAGATCCAACACCGTTTTTTAGCTCACTGCACCATCCCAGTTTCAGAACCTGGCTGTATGCAAATTAGTCTGTTCCTGTCCCAGTGCATGATGGGAACAGGGCAAACCAAACTACAAAAGCCAATTCTTACACTGGGAAGGAAACAAGCTCCCGGGGACCGGTTTCTGGCATTACAGCCGTCTTCGGCCCGGTTTGCTTGAATCCTGATGGTGCAATGAGCAAGGGTCTCACATCTGAGAATACCCTTCCACGCTAAGGGTGGACAAAAATATTTACAACAAGGGGTGGTGAGGGACAGAGTCTCTGAATTAAGCAGAAAGCTCTCACCCAGTCAAGAGATCAGGGCTAGATCCAACACCGTTTTTTAGCTCACTGCACCATCCCAGTTTCAGAACCTGGCTGTATGCAAATTAGTCTGTTCCTGTCCCAGTGCATGATGGGAACAGGGCAAACCAAACTACAAAAGCCAATTCTTACACTGGGAAGGAAACAAGCTCCCGGGGACCGGTTTCTGGCATTACAGCCGTCTTCGGCCCGGTTTGCTTGAATCCTGATGGTGCAATGAGCAAAGGTCTCACATCTGAGAATACCCTTCCACGCTAAGGGTGGACAAAAATATTTACAACAAGGGGTGGTGAGGGACAGAGTCTCTGAATTAAGCAGAAAGCTCTCACCCAGTCAAGAGATCAGGGCTAGATCCAACACCGTTTTTTAGCTCACTGCACCATCCCAGTTTCAGAACCTGGCTGTATGCAAATTAGTCTGTTCCTGTCCCAGTGCATGATGGGAACAGGGCAAACCAAACTACAAAAGCCAATTCTTACACTGGGAAGGAAACAAGCTCCCGGGGACCGGTTTCTGGCATTACAGCCGTCTTCGGCCCGGTTTGCTTGAATCCTGATGGTGCAATGAGCAAGGGTCTCACATCTGAGAATACCCTTCCACGCTAAGGGTGGACAAAAATATTTACAACAAGGGGTGGTGAGGGACAGAGTCTCTGAATTAAGCAGAAAGCTCTCACCCAGTCAAGAGATCAGGGCTAGATCCAACACCGTTTTTTAGCTCACTGCACCATCCCAGTTTCAGAACCTGGCTGTATGCAAATTAGTCTGTTCCTGTCCCAGTGCATGATGGGAACAGGGCAAACCAAACTACAAAAGCCAATTCTTACACTGGGAAGGAAACAAGCTCCCGGGGACCGGTTTCTGGCATTACAGCCGTCTTCGGCCCGGTTTGCTTGAATCCTGATGGTGCAATGAGCAAGGGTCTCACATCTGAGAATACCCTTCCACGCTAAGGGTGGACAAAAATATTTACAACAAGGGGTGGTGAGGGACAGAGTCTCTGAATTAAGCAGAAAGCTCTCACCCAGTCAAGAGATCAGGGCTAGATCCAACACCGTTTTTTAGCTCACTGCACCATCCCAGTTTCAGAACCTGGCTGTATGCAAATTAGTCTGTTCCTGTCCTAGTGCATGATGGGAACAGGGCAAACCAAACTACAAAAGCCAATTCTTACACTGGGAAGGAAACAAGCTCCCGGGGACCGGTTTCTGGCATTACAGCCGTCTTCGGCCCGGTTTGCTTGAATCCTGATGGTGCAATGAGCAAGGGTCTCACATCTGAGAATACCCTTCCACGCTAAGGGTGGACAAAAATATTTACAACAAGGGGTGGTGAGGGACAGAGTCTCTGAATTAAGCAGAAAGCTCTCACCCAGTCAAGAGATCAGGGCTAGATCCAACACCGTTTTTTAGCTCACTGCACCATCCCAGTTTCAGAACCTGGCTGTATGCAAATTAGTCTGTTCCTGTCCCAGTGCATGATGGGAACAGGGCAAACCAAACTACAAAAGCCAATTCTTACACTGGGAAGGAAACAAGCTCCCGGGGACCGGTTTCTGGCATTACAGCCGTCTTCGGCCCGGTTTGCTTGAATCCTGATGGTGCAATGAGCAAGGGTCTCACATCTGAGAATACCCTTCCACGCTAAGGGTGGACAAAAATATTTACAACAAGGGGTGGTGAGGGACAGAGTCTCTGAATTAAGCAGAAAGCTCTCACCCAGTCAAGAGATCAGGGCTAGATCCAACACCGTTTTTTAGCTCACTGCACCATCCCAGTTTCAGAACCTGGCTGTATGCAAATTAGTCTGTTCCTGTCCCAGTGCATGATGGGAACAGGGCAAACCAAACTACAAAAGCCAATTCTTACACTGGGAAGGAAACAAGCTCCCGGGGACCGGTTTCTGGCATTACAGCCGTCTTCGGCCCGGTTTGCTTGAATCCTGATGGTGCAATGAGCAAGGGTCTCACATCTGAGAATACCCTTCCACGCTAAGGGTGGACAAAAATATTTACAACAAGGGGTGGTGAGGGACAGAGTCTCTGAATTAAGCAGAAAGCTCTCACCCAGTCAAGAGATCAGGGCTAGATCCAACACCGTTTTTTAGCTCACTGCACCATCCCAGTTTCAGAACCTGGCTGTATGCAAATTAGTCTGTTCCTGTCCTAGTGCATGATGGGAACAGGGCAAACCAAACTACAAAAGCCAATTCTTACACTGGGAAGGAAACAAGCTCCCGGGGACCGGTTTCTGGCATTACAGCCGTCTTCGGCCCGGTTTGCTTGAATCCTGATGGTGCAATGAGCAAGGGTCTCACATCTGAGAATACCCTTCCACGCTAAGGGTGGACAAAAATATTTACAACAAGGGGTGGTGAGGGACAGAGTCTCTGAATTAAGCAGAAAGCTCTCACCCAGTCAAGAGATCAGGGCTAGATCCAACACCGTTTTTTAGCTCACTGCACCATCCCAGTTTCAGAACCTGGCTGTATGCAAATTAGTCTGTTCCTGTCCCAGTGCATGATGGGAACAGGGCAAACCAAACTACAAAAGCCAATTCTTACACTGGGAAGGAAACAAGCTCCCGGGGACCGGTTTCTGGCATTACAGCCGTCTTCGGCCCGGTTTGCTTGAATCCTGATGGTGCAATGAGCAAGGGTCTCACATCTGAGAATACCCTTCCACGCTAAGGGTGGACAAAAATATTTACAACAAGGGGTGGTGAGGGACAGAGTCTCTGAATTAAGCAGAAAGCTCTCACCCAGTCAAGAGATCAGGGCTAGATCCAACACCGTTTTTTAGCTCACTGCACCATCCCAGTTTCAGGCCCTGGCTGTATGCAAATTAGTCTGTTCCTGTCCCAGTGCATGATGGGAACAGGGCAAACCAAACTACAAAAGCCAATTCTTACACTGGGAAGGAAACAAGCTCCCGGGGACCGGTTTCTGGCATTACAGCCGTCTTCGGCCCGGTTTGCTTGAATCCTGATGGTGCAATGAGCAAGGGTCTCACATCTGAGAATACCCTTCCACGCTAAGGGTGGACAAAAATATTTACAACAAGGGGTGGTGAGGGACAGAGTCTCTGAATTAAGCAGAAAGCTCTCACCCAGTCAAGAGATCAGGGCTAGATCCAACACCGTTTTTTAGCTCACTGCACCATCCCAGTTTCAGAACCTGGCTGTATGCAAATTAGTCTGTTCCTGTCCCAGTGCATGATGGGAACAGGGCAAACCAAACTACAAAAGCCAATTCTTACACTGGGAAGGAAACAAGCTCCCGGGGACCGGTTTCTGGCATTACAGCCGTCTTCGGCCCGGTTTGCTTGAATCCTGATGGTGCAATGAGCAAAGGTCTCACATCTGAGAATACCCTTCCACGCTAAGGGTGGACAAAAATATTTACAACAAGGGGTGGTGAGGGACAGAGTCTCTGAATTAAGCAGAAAGCTCTCACCCAGTCAAGAGATCAGGGCTAGATCCAACACCGTTTTTTAGCTCACTGCACCATCCCAGTTTCAGAACCTGGCTGTATGCAAATTAGTCTGTTCCTGTCCCAGTGCATGATGGGAACAGGGCAAACCAAACTACAAAAGCCAATTCTTACACTGGGAAGGAAACAAGCTCCCGGGGACCGGTTTCTGGCATTACAGCCGTCTTCGGCCCGGTTTGCTTGAATCCTGATGGTGCAATGAGCAAGGGTCTCACATCTGAGAATACCCTTCCACGCTAAGGGTGGACAAAAATATTTACAACAAGGGGTGGTGAGGGACAGAGTCTCTGAATTAAGCAGAAAGCTCTCACCCAGTCAAGAGATCAGGGCTAGATCCAACACCGTTTTTTAGCTCACTGCACCATCCCAGTTTCAGAACCTGGCTGTATGCAAATTAGTCTGTTCCTGTCCCAGTGCATGATGGGAACAGGGCAAACCAAACTACAAAAGCCAATTCTTACACTGGGAAGGAAACAAGCTCCCGGGGACCGGTTTCTGGCATTACAGCCGTCTTCGGCCCGGTTTGCTTGAATCCTGATGGTGCAATGAGCAAGGGTCTCACATCTGAGAATACCCTTCCACGCTAAGGGTGGACAAAAATATTTACAACAAGGGGTGGTGAGGGACAGAGTCTCTGAATTAAGCAGAAAGCTCTCACCCAGTCAAGAGATCAGGGCTAGATCCAACACCGTTTTTTAGCTCACTGCACCATCCCAGTTTCAGAACCTGGCTGTATGCAAATTAGTCTGTTCCTGTCCTAGTGCATGATGGGAACAGGGCAAACCAAACTACAAAAGCCAATTCTTACACTGGGAAGGAAACAAGCTCCCGGGGACCGGTTTCTGGCATTACAGCCGTCTTCGGCCCGGTTTGCTTGAATCCTGATGGTGCAATGAGCAAGGGTCTCACATCTGAGAATACCCTTCCACGCTAAGGGTGGACAAAAATATTTACAACAAGGGGTGGTGAGGGACAGAGTCTCTGAATTAAGCAGAAAGCTCTCACCCAGTCAAGAGATCAGGGCTAGATCCAACACCGTTTTTTAGCTCACTGCACCATCCCAGTTTCAGAACCTGGCTGTATGCAAATTAGTCTGTTCCTGTCCCAGTGCATGATGGGAACAGGGCAAACCAAACTACAAAAGCCAATTCTTACACTGGGAAGGAAACAAGCTCCCGGGGACCGGTTTCTGGCATTACAGCCGTCTTCGGCCCGGTTTGCTTGAATCCTGATGGTGCAATGAGCAAGGGTCTCACATCTGAGAATACCCTTCCACGCTAAGGGTGGACAAAAATATTTACAACAAGGGGTGGTGAGGGACAGAGTCTCTGAATTAAGCAGAAAGCTCTCACCCAGTCAAGAGATCAGGGCTAGATCCAACACCGTTTTTTAGCTCACTGCACCATCCCAGTTTCAGAACCTGGCTGTATGCAAATTAGTCTGTTCCTGTCCCAGTGCATGATGGGAACAGGGCAAACCAAACTACAAAAGCCAATTCTTACACTGGGAAGGAAACAAGCTCCCGGGGACCGGTTTCTGGCATTACAGCCGTCTTCGGCCCGGTTTGCTTGAATCCTGATGGTGCAATGAGCAAGGGTCTCACATCTGAGAATACCCTTCCACGCTAAGGGTGGACAAAAATATTTACAACAAGGGGTGGTGAGGGACAGAGTCTCTGAATTAAGCAGAAAGCTCTCACCCAGTCAAGAGATCAGGGCTAGATCCAACACCGTTTTTTAGCTCACTGCACCATCCCAGTTTCAGAACCTGGCTGTATGCAAATTAGTCTGTTCCTGTCCCAGTGCATGATGGGAACAGGGCAAACCAAACTACAAAAGCCAATTCTTACACTGGGAAGGAAACAAGCTCCCGGGGACCGGTTTCTGGCATTACAGCCGTCTTCGGCCCGGTTTGCTTGAATCCTGATGGTGCAATGAGCAAAGGTCTCACATCTGAGAATACCCTTCCTCGCTAAGGGTGGACAAAAATATTTACAACAAGGGGTGGTGAGGGACAGAGTCTCTGAATTAAGCAGAAAGCTCTCACCCAGTCAAGAGATCAGGGCTTGATCCAACACCGTTTTTTAGCTCACTGCACCATCCCAGTTTCAGAACCTGGCTGTATGCAAATTAGTCTGTTCCTGTCCCAGTGCATGATGGGAACAGGGCAAACCAAACTACAAAAGCCAATTCTTACACTGGGAAGGAAACAAGCTCCCGGGGACCGGTTTCTGGCATTACAGCCGTCTTCGGCCCGGTTTGCTTGAATCCTGATGGTGCAATGAGCAAGGGTCTCACATCTGAGAATACCCTTCCACGCTAAGGGTGGACAAAAATATTTACAACAAGGGGTGGTGAGGGACAGAGTCTCTGAATTAAGCAGAAAGCTCTCACCCAGTCAAGAGATCAGGGCTAGATCCAACACCGTTTTTTAGCTCACTGCACCATCCCAGTTTCAGAACCTGGCTGTATGCAAATTAGTCTGTTCCTGTCCCAGTGCATGATGGGAACAGGGCAAACCAAACTACAAAAGCCAATTCTTACACTGGGAAGGAAACAAGCTCCCGGGGACCGGTTTCTGGCATTACAGCCGTCTTCGGCCCGGTTTGCTTGAATCCTGATGGTGCAATGAGCAAGGGTCTCACATCTGAGAATACCCTTCCACGCTAAGGGTGGACAAAAATATTTACAACAAGGGGTGGTGAGGGACAGAGTCTCTGAATTAAGCAGAAAGCTCTCACCCAGTCAAGAGATCAGGGCTAGATCCAACACCGTTTTTTAGCTCACTGCACCATCCCAGTTTCAGAACCTGGCTGTATGCAAATTAGTCTGTTCCTGTCCCAGTGCATGATGAGAACAGGGCAAACCAAACTACAAAAGCCAATTCTTACACTGGGAAGGAAACAAGCTCCCGGGGACCGGTTTCTGGCATTACAGCCGTCTTCGGCCCGGTTTGCTTGAATCCTGATGGTGCAATGAGCAAGGGTCTCACATCTGAGAATACCCTTCCACGCTAAGGGTGGACAAAAATATTTACAACAAGGGGTGGTGAGGGACAGAGTCTCTGAATTAAGCAGAAAGCTCTCACCCAGTCAAGAGATCAGGGCTAGATCCAACACCGTTTTTTAGCTCACTGCACCATCCCAGTTTCAGAACCTGGCTGTATGCAAATTAGTCTGTTCCTGTCCCAGTGCATGATGGGAACAGGGCAAACCAAACTACAAAAGCCAATTCTTACACTGGGAAGGAAACAAGCTCCCGGGGACCGGTTTCTGGCATTACAGCCGTCTTCGGCCCGGTTTGCTTGAATCCTGATGGTGCAATGAGCAAGGGTCTCACATCTGAGAATACCCTTCCACGCTAAGGGTGGACAAAAATATTTACAACAAGGGGTGGTGAGGGACAGAGTCTCTGAATTAAGCAGAAAGCTCTCACCCAGTCAAGAGATCAGGGCTAGATCCAACACCGTTTTTTAGCTCACTGCACCATCCCAGTTTCAGAACCTGGCTGTATGCAAATTAGTCTGTTCCTGTCCCAGTGCATGATGGGAACAGGGCAAACCAAACTACAAAAGCCAATTCTTACACTGGGAAGGAAACAAGCTCCCGGGGACCGGTTTCTGGCATTACAGCCGTCTTCGGCCCGGTTTGCTTGTTCCCATGATGCACTGGGCCAGGGACAGACTGATTTGCATATAGCCAGGTTCTGAGCTGGGATGGGGCAGTGAGATAAATAACGGTGATGGATCAAGCCCTGATCTTTGGACTGGGTAAGAGTGGTCTGTTTAACTCAGACACTCTGTTCATCACCACCCCCTTTTCTAAATCGTTTTTGGCCACTATAGGTGTGGCAGGGTATACTCAGACATGAGTCCCTTTCTCACTGCTCCATCAGGATTCAAGCAAGCCGGGCCGAAGAAGGCTGAAATGCCAGAAACCGGTCCCCGGTAGCTTGTCTCCTTTCTGGTGAAGAATTGGCTAGGTAGTTTAGTCTTCCCTGTTCCCATGATGCACTGGGCCAGGGACAGACTGATTTGCATATAGCCAGGTTCTGAGCTGGGATGGGGCAGTGAGATAAATAACGGTGATGGATCAAGCCCTGATCTTTGGACTGGGTAAGAGTGGTCTGTTTAACTCAGACACTCTGTTCATCACCACCCCCTTTTCTAAATCGTTTTTGGCCACTATAGGTGTGGCAGGGTATACTCAGACATGAGTCCCTTTCTCACTGCTCCATCAGGATTCAAGCAAGCCGGGCCGAAGAAGGCTGAAATGCCAGAAACCGGTCCCCGGTAGCTTGTCTCCTTTCTGGTGAAGAATTGGCTTGGTAGTTTAGTCTGCCCTGTTCCCATGATGCACTGGGCCAGGGACAGACTGATTTGCATATAGCCAGGTTCTGAGCTGGGATGGGGCAGTGAGATAAATAACGGTGATGGATCAAGCCCTGATCTTTGGACTGGGTAAGAGTGGTCTGTTTAACTCAGACACTCTGTTCATCACCACCCCCTTTTCTAAATCGTTTTTGGCCACTATAGGTGTGGCAGGGTATACTCAGACATGAGTCCCTTTCTCACTGCTCCATCAGGATTCAAGCAAGCCGGGCCGAAGAAGGCTGAAATGCCAGAAACCGGTCCCCGGTAGCTTGTCTCCTTTCTGGTGAAGAATTGGCTTGGTAGTTTAGTCTGCCCTGTTCCCATGATGCACTGGGCCAGGGACAGACTGATTTGCATATAGCCAGGTTCTGAGCTGGGATGGGGCAGTGAGATAAATAACGGTGATGGATCAAGCCCTGATCTTTGGACTGGGTAAGAGTGGTCTGTTTAACTCAGACACTCTGTTCATCACCACCCCCTTTTCTAAATCATAGCTAAGACCGGCACTGCCTGGATTTTACAGAGCGCCCTCATAGCTAAGAAAAGCACTTCGTGGATGATACAGAGCGCCCTCACAGCTAAGACCGTCCTGACTGGATGATACAGAGCGCCCTCATATCTAGGACCAGCACTGCCTGAATGATGCAAAGCACCCTCATAGCTAGTACTAGCGCTGCCTGGATGATACAGAGCATCTTCATAGCTAAGACCAGGGCTGCTTGGATGATACAGAGCACCCTCATAGCTAAGACCGGCCTGTCTGGATGAAACAAAGCGACCTCAGAGCTAAGACCAGCGTTGCCTGGATGATACAGAGCGCCCTCATAGCTAACACAGGCGCTGCCTGGATGATACAGATCACCCTCATAGCTAAGACGAGCGCTGCCTGGATGATACAGAGTGCCCTCATAGCTAAAACCGGTGCTGCCTGGATGATACAAGGAGCCCTCATAGCTAACACCAGCGCTGCCTGAGTGATACAGAACGCCCTTATAGCAAAGACAAGCGCTGCTTGGAAGATACAAAGCATCCTCATAGCTTAGAGCAGCGCTGCCTGGATGATACAAAGCATCCTCATAGCTTAGAGCAGCACTGCCAGGATGATACAGAGCACCCTCATAGCTAAGACCAGTGCTGCCTGGATGATACAGAGCGCCTTCATAGCGAAGACCAGCGCTGCCTGGATGATACAGAGCGCAATCATGGCTAAGACCAATGCTGCCTGGGTGATACAGAGCACCCTCATAGCTAAGACCGGCCTGACTGAATGATACAGAGCATCCCCAAAGGTAAGGCCGGCGCTGCCTGGATGATACAGCACGCCCTCTTAGCTAAGTCTGGCAATGACTGGACAATGCAAGGCGCCCTCATAGCAAAGACCAGATCTGCCTGGATGATACGGAGCACCCTCATAGCTAAGACCAGTGCTGCCTGGATGATACAGAGCACCCTCATAGCTAAGATAAGCGCTGGCTGGATCATACAGAGTTCCCTTATAGCAAAAACCAGCACTGCCTGCATGCTACAAAGCGCCTCATAGCTAAGACCAGTGCTGCCTGCATGATACAGAGCGCACTTATAGGTAAGACCAGAGTTGCCTGGATGATACAGAGCGCCCTCATAGCTAAGACCGGCATTGCCTGGATGATACAGAGCGCCCTTATAGCTAAGACCAGTGCTGCCTGGATGACACAGCCGCCCTCATAGCTAAGACCAGCGCTGCCTGGATGATACAGAGCGCCCAATGCACTGCGTAGAAGATACCGAGCGCCCTCATAGCTAGGCCCGGCAATGCCTGGATGATACAGAGTGCCCTCATAACTAAGATCGGTTCTTTCTGGATGATACAGAGCGCTTTCATAGCTAAGACCAGTGCTTCCTGGATGATACAGAGCGCCCTCATTGCTAAGACCAGCGCTGCCTGGATGGAATAAAGCGCCCTCATAGATAAGACCAGCGCTGCCTGGATGATACAGAGCGCCCCCCATAGCTAAGACCGGCACTGCCGGATGACACAGCGAGAGCTCTAAGCTAAGACCAGCGCTGCCTAGATGATACAGAGCGCCCTCATAGCGAAGACCAGCGCTGCCTGGATGATACAGAACGCCCTCATACCTAAGGCCAGCACTGCTTGGATGATACAGAGCGCACTCATAGCTAAGATCAGCGCTGCCTGGATGATGCAGAGCACCCTCATAGCTAAGACCGTCCTATCTGAATGATACAGAGCATCCCCATAGGTAAGACCGGCACTGCCTGGATGATACAGAGCGCCTCATAGCTAAGACCAGCTCTGCCTGCATGATACAGAGCGCACTTATAGGTAAGACCAGAGCTGCCTGGATGATACAGAGCGCCCTCATAGCTAAGACCGGCATTGCCTGGATGATACAGAGCACCCTCATAGCTAAGAAAAGCGCTGCATGGATGATACAGAGCGCCCTTATAGTGAAGATCAGTGCTGCCTGGATGATACAGAGCACCCTCATAGCTAAGAAGGACGCTGCCTGTATAATACAGGGTACCCAATGCACTGCGTAGAAATACAGTGCGCCTTCATAGCTAGGCCCGGCACTGCCTGCATAATACAGAGTGCCCTCATAACTAAGATCGGCTCTGTCTGGATTATACAGAGCACCCTCATAGCTAAAAAGGACGCTGCCTGTATGATACATAGCGCCCAATCCACTGCGTAGAAGATACAGAGCGCCCTCATAGCTAGGCCTGGCACTGCCTGGATGATACAGAGTGCCCTCATAACTAAAATCGGCTCTGTCTGGATGATACAGAGCGCTTTCATAGCTAAGACCAGCGCTGCCTGGATGATACAGAGCACCCTCATTGCTAAGACCAGCACTGCCTGGATGATACAGAGCGCCCCACATAGCTAAGACCGGCACTGCCTGGATGACACAGCGAGCGCTCTAAGCTAAGACCAGCGCTGGCTGGATGATGCAGATCGACCTCATAGGTAACACCAGCGCTGCCTGGATGATACAGAGCACCCTCATAGCTAAGACTGGCGCTGCCTGGATGATACAGAACGCCCTCATAGCCAAGGCCAGCGCTGCTTGGAAGATACAAAGCATCCTCATAGCTTAGAGCAGCGCTTCCTGGATGGAACAGAGCACCCTCATAGCTAAGACCAGCGCTGCCTGGATGATACAGAGCGCCCTCATAGCGAAGACCAGCGCTGCCTGGATGATACAGACCGCCCTCTTACCTAAGACCAGCACTGCTTGGATGATACAGAGCGCACTCATGGCTAAGACCAATGCTGTCTGGATGATACAGAGTGCCCTCATAGCTAAGATCAGCGCTGCCTGGATGATACAGAGCACCCTCATAGCTAAGACCGGCGCTGCCTGGATGATACAGCACGCTGTCTTAGCTAAGTCCGGCAAAGACTGGACAATATAAGGCGCCCTCATAGCAAAGACCAGATCTGCCTGGATGATACAGAGCACCCTCATAGCTAAGACCAGTGCTGCCTGGGTGATACAGAGCACCCTCATAGCTAAGATAAGCGCTGCCTGGATCATACAGAGTTCCCTTATAGCAAAGACCAGCACTGCCTGCATGCTACAGAGCGCCCTCATAGCTAAGACCAGAGCTACCTGCATGATACAGAGCGCACTTATAGGTAAGACCAGAGCTGCCTGGATGATACAGAGCGCCCTCATAGCTAAGACCGGCATTGCCTGGATGATACAGAGCACCCTCATAGCTACGAAAAGCGTTGCATGGATGATACAGAGCGCCCTCATAGCTAAGACCAGCACTGCCTGGATGATACAGAACGCCCCACATAGCTAAGACCGAAACCAACCTGGATGACACAGCGAGCGCTCTAAGCTAAGACCAGCGCTGCCTGGATTACACAGAGTGCTCTCATAACTAAGATCGGCTCTGTCTGGATGATACAGAGCGCTTTCATAGCTAAGACCAGCGCTGCCTGGATGATACAGAGCACTCTCATTGCTAAGACCAGCACTGCCTGGATGATACAGAGCGCCCCACATAGCTAAGACCGGCACTGCCTGGATGACACAGCGAGCGCTCTAAGCTAAGACCAGCGCTGCCTGGATGATACAGATCGACCTCATTGGTAACACCAGCGCTGCCTGGATGATACAGAACACCCTCATAGCTAAGAACGGCGCTGCCTGGATGATACAGAGCGCCCTCATAGCTAAGACCAGCACTGCCTGGATGATACAGAACGCCCTCATAGCCAAGGCCAGCTCTGCCTGGATCATACAGAGGGCCCTTATAGCAAAGACCAGCGATGCCCTGATGATACAGAGCACCCTCATAGCTAAGATCAGCGCTGCTTGGATGATGCAGAGTGCCTCATAGCTAAGACCAGCACTGCCTGCATGATACAGAGCACACTGGGCTAAAACCAGAGCTGGCTGGATGATTCAGAGCGCCTAGATGGCTAAGACCGAATCTGCCTGGATGATACAGAGCGTGCTTATAGATAAGACTGGAGTTGCCTGGATTATACAGAGCACCCTCATAGATAAGACTGGCACTGCCTGGATGATACAATGCGCACTCAAAGCAAAGACCAGCGCTGCCTGAATGATTCAGAGCGCACTCATAGCTAAGACCAGCGCTGCCTGGATGATACAGAGAGCCCTCATTGCTAAGACCAGCGCTGCCTGGATGATACAGAGTGCCCTCATAGCTAAGAAAAGCAATTTGTGGATGATACAGAGCACTCTCACATCTAAGACCAGCACTGCCTGAATGATGCAAAGCACCCTCATAGCGAAGACCAGAGCTGCCTGGATGATACAGAGCACCCTCATAGCTAAGACCGTCCTGACTGGATGATACAGAGCGCTCTCATAGCTAGTACTAACGCTGCCTGGATGATACAGAGCATCTTCATAGCTAAGACTAGCGCTGCTGATGATACAGAGCACCCTTATAGCTAAGACCGGCACTGCCTGGATGACACAGCGAGCGCTCTAAGCTAAGACCAGCGCTGCCTGGATGATACAGAGCACCCTCATAGCTAAGACCGGCACTGCCTGGATGACACAGCGAGCGCTCTAAGCTAACACCAGCGCTGCCTGGATGATACAGAGCACCCTCATAGCTAAGACCGGCGCTGCCTGGATGATACAGAACGCCCTCATAGCCAAGGCCAGCGCTGCTTGGAAGATACAAAGCATCCTCATAGCTTAGAGCAGCGCTTCCTGGATGGAACAGAGCACCCTCATAGCTAAGACCAGCGCTGCCTGGATGATACAGAGCGCCCTCATAGCGAAGACCAGAGCTGCCTGGATGATACAGAACGCCCTCTTACCTAAGACCAGCACTGCTTGGATGATACAGAGCGCACTCATAGCTAAGATCAGCGCTGCCTGAATGATACAGAGCATCCCCATAGGTAAGACTGGCGCTGCCTGGATGATACAGCACGCCCTCTTAGCTAAGTCCAGCAATGACTGGACAATACAAGGCGCCCTCATAGCAAAGACCAGATCTGCCTGGATCATACAGAGCACCCTCATAGCTAAGACCAGTGCTGCCTGGATGATACAGAGCACCCTCATAGCTAAGACCGGCCTGTCTGAATGATACATAGCATCCCCATAGGTAAGACTGGCGCTGCCTGGATGATACAGCACGCCCTCTTAGCTAAGTCCAGCAATGACTGGACAATACAAGGCGCCCTCATAGCAAAGACCAGATCTGCCTGGATCATACAGAGCACCCTCATAGCTAAGACCAGTGCTGCCTGGATGATACAGAGCACCCTCATGGCTAAGACCAATGCTGCCTGGATGATACAGAGCACCCTCATAGCTAAGATAAGCGCTGCCTGGATCATACAGAGTTCCCTTATAGCAAAGACCAGCACTGCCTGCAGGCTACAGAGCGCCTCATACCTTAGACCAGCGCTACCTGCATGATACAGAGCGCACTTATAGGTAAGACCAGTGCTGCCGGGATGATACAGAGCGCCCTCATATCTAAGACCGGCATTGCCTGGATGATACAGAGCACCCTCATAGCTACGAAAAGCGCTGCATGGATGATACAGAGCGCCCTCATAGCTAAGACCAGCACTGCCTGGATGATGCAGAGCGCCCCACATAGCTAAGACCAGCACTGCCTGGCTGACACAGCGAGCGCTCTAAGCTAAGACCAGCGCTGCCTGGATGATACAGAGTGCCCTCATAACTAAGATCGGCTCTGTCTGGATGATACAGAGTGCTTTCATAGCTAAGACCAGCGCTGCCTGGATGATACAGAGCACCCTCATTGCTAAGACCAGCGCTGCCTGGATGATACAGAGCACCCTCATAGCTAAGACCGGCACTGCCTGTATGACACAGCGAGCGCTCTAAGCTAAGACCAGCGCTGCCTGGATGATACAGATCGACCTCATAGGTAACACCAGCGCTGCCTGGATGATACAGAGCACCCTCATAGCTAAGACCGGCGCTGCCTGGATAATACAGAGCACCCTCATAGCTAAGAAAAGCGCTGCATTGATGATGCAGAGCACCCTTATAGCTAAGACCAGCACTGCCTGAATAATACAAAGCGCACTCAAAGCAAAGACCAATGCTGCCTGGATGATACAGAGAGCCCTCACAGCTAAGACCAGCACTGCCTGAATGATGCAAAGCACCCTCATAGCTAGTACTAACGCTGCCTGGATGATACAGAGAATCTTCATAGCTAAGACCAGGGCTGCGTGGATGATACAGAGCGCCCTCATAGCTAAGAGCAGCGCTGCCTGAATGGAACAGAGCGCCCTCATAGCTAAGACCGGCCTGTCTGGATGAAACAAAGCGGCCTCAGAGCTAAGACCAGCATTGCCTGGATGATACAGAGCGCCCTCATAGCTAAGACAGGCGCTGTCTGGATAATACAAGGCACCCTCATAGCTAAGAGCAGCGCTGCCTGAATGAAACAGAACGCCCTTATAGCAAAGACAACCACTGTTTGGAAGATACAAAGCACCCTCATAGCTAAGACCAGCACTGCCTGGATGATACAGAGCGCCCTCATAGCGAAGACCAGCGTTGCCTGGATGATACAGAGCACCCTCATAGCTAAGACCAGTGCTGCCTGGATGATACAGAGCACCCTCTGAAGAACTGAAATCCGAATCAGGCCTTGCATGTAAGCTAAAGATACATATTCGTAGTTAGTGATTAGCGTGATGCACCTACTTAGTTCCGTATGAGTGTTTTAGCCCTAACGCATCTCTGATATGCAATAACCTAGGAACCGCTATATGCCTTATACTAGTTTTCACTCTGAAACGGGCTCACATAGATTAGTCCGACTAGCGCCATTTTGTAGCCTGCTCTGCTTATAGTTTTAATGGAAACCTTCCATTGCTTTTCGTTCTAGCTGTTCCCTTGAGAAATAGCCTAACACATGTAACTGACTGGGTGTGAGTGTTTGATTAGTTCAGATGCTCCGTCCATCACCACCCCCTTTTGTACCGCTTTGGCCGCCATAAGTGTGGCAGGGTATGCTCAGACTTGAGTCCCTTGCTCACTTTGTCACTGGATTCAAGCAAGCCGGGCTGAATACGGCTGTAATGGCAGAAACCGGTCCTTGGAAGCTTGTTTCCGGTCCAGGGAAGGCATGGCTTGGCAGTTCGGGCTGGACTGTTCCCAGGAGGCACAGGGTCAGACTGATTTGCATATAGCCATGTCTGAACTGGGGTGGCAGAGTGGGCTAAAGAACGGTGATGGATCAAACCCAGATCTTTTGACTGGGTGTGAGTGTTTGATTGGTTCAGATGCTCCGTCCATCACCACCCCCTCTTGTACCGCTTTGGCCGCCATGAGTGTGGCAGGGTATGCTCAGACGTGAGTCCCTTGCTCACTTTGCCACTGGATTCAAGCAATCCGGGCTGAAGATGGCTGTAATGCCAGAAAACGGTCCTCGGAAGTTTGTTTCCGGTCCAGGGAAGGCATGGCTTGGCAGTTTGGGCTGGACTGTTCCCATGAGGCACAGGGTCAGACTGATTTGCATATAGCCATGTCTGAACTGGGGTGGCAGAGTGGGCTAAAGAACGGTGATGGATCAAACCCAGATCTTTTGACTGGGTGTGAGTGTTTGATTGGTTCAGATGCTCCGTCCATCACCACCCCCTTTTGTACCGCTTTGGCCGCCATAAGTGTGGCAGGGTATGCTCAGACCTGAGTCCCTTGCTCACTTTGCCACTGGATTCAAGCAAGCCGGGCTGAAGACGGCTGTAATGCCAGAAACCGGTCCTCGGAAGCTTGTTTCCGGTCCAGGGAAGGCATGGCTTGGCAGTTCGGGCTGGACTGTTCCCATGAGGCACAGGGTCGGACTGATTTGCATTTAGCCATGTCTGAACTGGGGTGGCAGAGTGGGCTAAAGAACGGTGATGGATCAAACCCAGATCTTTTGACTGGGTGTGAGTGTTTGATTGGTTCAGATGCTCTGTCCATCACCACCCCCTTTTATACCGCGATAACACATGTAACAAGTAGCTGCTTCTGCATTAGGCCTGTCAAGGTTGTAGGTGGGGGTAGGTTGGATAAGCACATTCCAGGAGGCGCTGTGCGGACTCTTCTAGAAAGTAGCAGATGGGAGTCACCCATCTCGACCTTGCTATAACGAGCTGAGCTAAAACTGAGAATGCTTTGTGTGCCATATATGGTCTTTCCCCTGCAGCAACCTGTATCAGCTTGTACCTTTCCATCTTAGGTAACGGTTTTGAAATGTAACAGTATATATGTGGTGTCTTGATAATGTGCCAGCAGTCTTCTCGCGGAGCTGGGGTGTTAGGTCGCGAGAAGCTCCTCTGGCAGAGTATTTGTTTAATAAACGATTGAACTTTCTACACTGCCAATCGACTGATTATTGATAATTGGTATTGGGGCTATTAGTAAGTATAGCTCCTTATGGGTTTATAAAATTTCGGTACTTCAGTTGGCGACTCCGCCGGGACTCCGCGTTGGGGTCGTCCCTCCATAATCGGAAAGAAGCAGGACATTAGAAAGGGTACTCTTTGTCGAGAGGGAGGACTGACCGAAGATTTGAGGGTTGCTCCGCTTTCCCGATCAGGAGAGCCTAAGCTGCTAGTGGCCCCACGCCGGAGTCCTTCGGGTGTAACCTGGAAGCAGACCGTGTTGGTCTTCAGGAGTTGGCAGTGGAGAAACTTGCAATCAAACCTGAGTGCACCAGGTGAGTGATTCGTCTTGTTTTGTGTTGGATATCCTATTGTCTTTGATTTGGTGGTCGGAGACCACGAAGAACTTGAAGGAGGTCTGACGGGGCAGTACGGAGACTGCACGGGCGGACGCTCCTGTTTTTGGAAACTTGATAGAGATATGATTCAGACGCCTAGGTGTGACTTGTGAAAGAGTTCACATCCAGCCGGACTGCTCTCAGAAATGCTGGCAGTCACGATTGGGTAGCCCTTGGACAGATCTGGAGCGGTGCTTGCTTGAAAAAACGGGCTAAGCCAGAATAGTTCGGGAGGTGAACCAAGAAGGCCGCCGGATGGTTTGTAGGTCAGTTTGTGGTTCTAGAACCTGTGTGGCTATCTCTAGGTAGTCTAAGGACAAGACTACTTGATTTTGAGCCTTTGCTGAGACTTTGGAAAGTACATAAGTTCTCCATAGGCAGGAGTCGACGGGCTCTGCCTTTTGTTTGACACGAAGTTGGTTTGTCTTTTATGTTGTTTGAAGATTGTTGTATGTTTATTGTGTGTGTAATTGAAGTTATTGTTGTACATGGCCATGTGTTTGAGAGTGTTGTAAATAACCTATTTTTTCTTTCAGCTGCAATAATTAGATTATAGTAAAATAATGCAGTGCTTCAGTAAGCTATGTTTCGGTTGTATTTGCCGAAAGGGTACTAGGTTGGATGAAAGCCAACCGTCCCCTCCGGAAGGAAGCCCCAGTCATGACATGTACTGTAAGCACGGTATTGGCCCCTTTTGTTTAACTACCTATGGCATAAATACACCAAAGACAATGTAGAGTTACAGTGGCCGCTAACTGAGTCTTTTGATGAAAAGAAGATCCATTATTTACAAAACCGTCTGTTTGCAAAACGCAGCAGACAGTCCATGTTTGATACGCTCAACACATGGCAGAAAGAAGCAAAACGAAGATGTATCAGAGCTGAAAAATTAATGAAGGTTAAACAGGGACAGACTGTTACTCAGAAAGCCATCGCCCATGATAAAAATCAGACTGAGCAGAATATTGAGTGTTTGGATAGACAGTTCAGGTTACAGGTAGATAAGAGTTATGTTGCTCGAAAGGACGCTGAGGATGAGATAGAAGACTTATTGGATGTTCGACCCCCTCCACCACATGCACCGCAGCTTATATATCCTGCTGTACCCCTCCAAACGGCCACTGCTCCTTTAGCCTCGGCTCCGGAGGTGGCTGCGTCTCGTGCGCCCGTGAGTACATTTGGTGCCGCGGCTACCTCTGTAAGGAATATGGCTACCTTAATTCCTGATGTACAGCAATGCCCGGGAAGTTCCCACGTGGTACTGGCATCACCGAGTCCCATATGGACCTCACAATCAGCCAGTATGACACCTGAAACCAGGGATCATACTCCGATTGGGGATCCAAGTGGGTTGCATGCCAGGCGATTGTTCACGAGAGCATCTGTAGGATATGGTGAGAGGGAGGCGATAGCAGAGCAAGCAGTTAAATGGATGCGTAAAGATATGTATACTGTGACTGATTTATGGAGTACCATAAAAGATTTTGAACCTGTTATGCTGCAGCATGCTTTGCATCAAATGTCCGGATACCTTATCAAGATTTGGGAGAAATGCTTTCAGGATGGAATGGCCCCCCAGATATTGTATGATATTCTGGATCGGACCCACAAGTTCGAGTTAAGCTCAGACGAAGTATATAAGAACATTGAGACATTGGTGAAGTATTGAGGGAGAATGTTTTTAAAATGTTCTAATTGGGATTTTCAACATCCCATGAGGGAGGTGCATCCCATTTACCATCCCGAAATACCTGTGCTGCGAAATGCTAATAATGTAGTAACGAGGGACAGAGTAGAGGTTCGATTTCAGGAGCAATGGGTGTATACTCCATGGAAAAGAAGTGAAGTCCTGTCTCTGAAATCGCAACTCCCTGACCCCCGTAAGAACCCCACAGCCTATTATAAAGAATTAACTGAAGCTGCGGCTTCGGCTGTAATGACTTTAGCTGATGTTGAGTTATTTTTCGGGTTGTTAGTGCCTGTAAATATATGGCGACAGGTTCACAACACTAATCATTCAGCAGAGTTGGGAGGGACCTGGGACGAGTTGAAAACTTGGGACCAGGATCGTAAGCCGGGGGACAAACCAAGAAATGAAATCACTACCCTCCCAGCAAAAATAATAGCTTATATGCACACTTTGATTCCTCCGCGGAAAGTAGATTGGGATAAGTTGACCGCCTGTAAGCAGAAGAAAGACGAAGGTGTCTCCGACTTCTTCACCAGATTTGAAGGTACTTTTATTGATTTTAGTGGGCAGGACCTCGCCACAGAAGTGGGGATCCGGTTGTTTGTAAATCGTTTTGTGACCAATTTGCTACCAGAAGTGTCGACACGGCTACAAGCCGTAGAGAGCACTTGGACGACATCCACCCCTTACGTTATATTAAGTATGGCCCAGTACTACGAGCATAGAGAAAATGAGAGTAAGGATAAGAGTGAAAAGAAAGCTAAGGACCTCAAGACTCGGTGTTGCTACAACAAGTCGTTAGAGGACGAGGAGGAGGAAGAGGCGTCCGAGGGCCTGCGTCCAGAGGGGTGGGGACAGGAAGAGGTGGAGGCCCAGCCACGTTGTTGGGAATAAATCAGTGTGCGTATTGTAAGCAGGAGGGACATTGGAAAGACCAGTGTCCGTAGTTGTCAGCACAGAACGGAGCTGTCCGAGGGTGGGGACGTGGTGGGGGTGGTCCAAACCTAAGTGATATGCGCAGAGAGGAAGCAGCGCAGAGAAGTCACGAACGGAACCACTTCAATAATCCCCAAGGTAGGCAATACTTTCTCGAGGATTATGCATTTGGGGACCAAGGTGGGTATGCTGACGCATAGGATAGCCAAGGACAGAGTGGGGGCCAAGTGTTGATACCCGTCAATCAACAAGGACCCTATGTGAAGGGGGAATTGATGGGGACTTCTGAGAATTTTCTAATTGACACAGGAGCAATGAATAGTTCTGTTGCTCGATCATTGGTCCCAGGGGCCGCTCTGTCCGGGCAAAATAATGTTTCAGTGGGATTTTCAGGAGTTCCGGTGGTGAGCCCCATCTCTAGACCCCTCCTGTTCCCTATTGGTCCAGTTACTATCGATTCCCCTTTCCTATTGACTTCGCATTGTGGTGAAAACCTGTTGGGTCTGGATATGTTGAAGAAATTAAATGCTAAAATTCACTGCTCCCCAGATGGTGTTTATCTGACAATACAACCCCCTGTTGTAGAAATGAAGCAATGCTTCGCTAAAAATGAACATCTACCACCCGAATTTGATACAGTCCCCTCTACGTTGTGGGCGACAGGGGATGCGGATGTCGGTAAGTTGGACATCCCTCCTGTCCATGTTACATTGAAACCTGGCGCAAAGCTGCCCTGAATACCCCAATATAAGATCTCATCGGCTGGTGAACAAGCCTTACTTTCCATTATACAAGATTTAATTGATAAAGGTGTAGTCGAGGAAACGGCTGCAAATGTTTGTAACAGTCCTATTCTTCCAATTTTGAAGAAAGTTTCTGATTCTGGAACTTCGGAGACTATCGATACATATCGTTTTGTGATTGAGTTGAGGGAGGTTAATAAGATAGTAGTGCCTCAGTTTCCAGTGGTGTCTGACATAACTACCATACTCACCATAATTCCTCCCCCTGCAAAATATTTCTCGGTTATCGATCTGAAGAATACTTTCTTCAGTATCCCAATCCACCCTGATAGCAGACAGATCTTTGGCTTCTCGTTATCTGGCCGAAGTTTCAGATTTTGCCGCGCACCTCAAGGCTATACCGAAAGTCCCAGCATTTATAGCCAGGCCCTTAAGGCGGTTCTGGATGACTTGCTCCTGTCTGAAGGTAGCGTACTCTTACAGTATGTAGATGATTTGTTAATAGCATCTGACACTGAAGAGGGTTGTAAGGATGCTACCGTTAAATTATTGCACCACTTTGCGGACAAGGGTCATAAAGTAGCCCTGTCCAAGTTTCAATACTGTCGACAGGAAGTGACCTACTTAGGTCATTTACTGTCGAAGGAAGGAAGGCGTTTGACTCCTGAACGAATTACTAATATCTCTAACATGTCTGTGCCTTGCACCCAGCGTGAAGTCCGTGCTTTTATTGGCATTACCTCTTACTGTCGCCAATGGATTTCTAATTTTTCTCTTCTTGCTAAACCTTTGTTACATTTAACCACTAAAGATATGTATGAACCTCTTCCTTGGACTGATGAATGTCAGTCTTCCTTTGTTTCTCTGAAATCTGCTCTGTGTTCTGCACCCGTCTTGGGTACTCCTGATTACTGTAAACCTTTTGTACTATAGGTGCATGAGGTCGACGGTTGCTCGCTTTCAGTATTAACACAAGGATTTGGTGGTAAGCAAAGACATTGTGCTTATTTTTCGGCCACATTGGATAATGTGGCCAAAGCACTTCCCAGCTGTCTGAGGGCCACTGCTGCTGTAGCGGTGGCCATCCGGCAGTCGAAGGGGCTTGTTCTAAATTCTAGTTTAACCGTGATGGTGCCGCATGCTGTGGATGCATTACTAAATAAAACCAAAACGCAGCATATTACAAGTGCGCGCCTCACGGGTTATGAATTGACTCTGTTTGCCCCGCATGTTACAATTAAGCGATGTGCCACTTTAAACCCTGCCACGTTGCTACCCTTCAGGGGAAACTAAAAATGATGTCCATGATTGTATTTTCCGGACAGAAGAAGAAACGAAGGAAAGAATTGACCTCACAGACATTCCTTTATCTGACCCCCAAGGGGAATAGTATGTGGACGGTTCTTGTTTCAAGTTAGCAGATGGCACAACGACAGCTGCATATGCAACCACAACGCTAAAAACAGTAGTTGAGACTTTTCGAATACCCCATCGATCAGCTCAAGCTGCTGAGCTAATGGCATTATTACGAGCCTGTGAATTAAGCGAGGGGTTGGAGGTCAACATCTATACAGACAGCCAGTACGCCATTGGCGTGGCCCATAGCATCGGGCGGCTGTGGAAGGAACAGGGTTTTCTTACCTCTCATGGCCAGAAAATACAGAATGGTCCCTTAGTATCGCGATTGCTTACAGCCCTGACATTACCCAAGAAAGTAGCAATCATAAAATGCAGTGCGCATAAGGCAATAGTGGATGAAGTAGGTGAAGGTAATGCCTTTGCGGACCAGGTTGCTAAGCAGACAGCTCAGTCCACAGTTTCCTCTATGTTCGTAAACTCTTATGCAAGATGGGTGGAGGACTCTGATTTGTTTATTAACACCATAGAAAGTGTGCGAGAGATACAGAAAGAGGCTACCCCAGTTGAGTTGGCTCGATGGGAACAGGAGGTGGGGAGATTGGATAAAAATAATTGTTGGGTGGATTTGACAGAGAAACAACGATGGCTGTTGCCCAATGCTCTGGTGCAGGCTGTTGTGACCATGGCCCATGGTCCAGCTCACATTGGGGCTAAAGGAATTTTTGCTCTATTGGACCCGGTGTGGAATAATCCCAATATTCAGAGGACAGCTGTTCATTTGGTCCAGTATTGTATGGGTTGTCTACAACATAACCCAGGGAAAGGAGAAGCTGATTTGAGTGGCAATTTTGCACCCCCGACTTTGCCGTTTGAAGTGCTCCAAATGGATTATATTCACATGGAGCGTGTCAACAACTTGAAATACGTATTGGTGGTGGTGTGTGCATTTAGCAAATGGGTTGAGGCCTACCCCACTAAAGAGAATACTGCCTTGGCTACAGCAAAGGCCCTTATCAAAGAGTTTATCCCAAGATACGGATTGCCCCGTTTAATTTGGTCGGACAACGGGGGGCATTTCCATAGGGCTCTTGTCAAATATATCTGTAATGGACTCCAAATAAGACAGAAATTCCATGCAGCTCGACATCCTCAGTCAGCAGGGTTAGTTGAAAAATATAATGGAATATTGAAATTAAAAATGGCAATGATCCAAGAAAGTACTAGCTTAAAAAAGCCTGACACTCTACCATTAGCTCTCATGTCTTTGCGGGTCACCCCTCATTCACGCTCTGGCCTCTCACCCTATGAAGTAGTTTTTGGGCAGCCCGCTAATGTATAGGGAGTGCCTAGACTAAGATCGTTCACTGATGTTGAATACCCTATGTTAATAGATTATCTGTACACTTTGACTGAAGATCTTCGTTCTGTTCATCAGCAGGTAGCGTCTGTGTTGCAGCCTCTGCCCGAGGGCCCCGGGCATCGACTAGAACCTGGTCAATGGGTGCTGGTGAAGAAATACGAACGAGACACCAGCCTGGCTCCGAGGTGGTCTAAGCCATACCAGATCCTTCTGGCTACGCGAACGGCAGTAAAGGTGGATGGAAAGAGACATTGGATACATGTCTCCCACCTGAAGAAACTGCCCCTCTCGCTTCCTTACGATCAGCGACATCCCGATGGAATTTTGACGCAGGAAAGTGACAGAGCCACCAGATTTGTTCCTTTTTCCGACGCCTGTGAAAGTGAATCTGGGCAAGTGAAAGGAGTGACAGGGTCGGGTGAGGCGGCAACAGAAGAATGCGCAATTGCCCCTGACCCTGTTCGTGCTATTCCTGTTAGCAGTGGCTCTGATGAAGGAAACGCACCTTCTCCTGTATTATTCCCTGATCAGGAAGCCCTGGGCCATGTTCGTTACAACCTGCAGCCGAGAAAACATCACAGTACCTCAGATGACACAGTTAGGAGATAAGGAAAGACTCGAATAAGCAGGGTTTGCTAGATTTGTGTCTGAGGTACTGAACAAGACACTGGACTGAACCCGTTGAGAGCTGGAACTTTGATATTGTGCTCTGTTCAGAAAGAAAGACTTTTTGCTTACTAAGGCCAGGTTGTATGTTGAATCACCTCGAAGCATTGCGACGTGGGACGTCACTTGATGATTTCGTTTTCTGAGATGAACGATAGGAGTCTACCTGTGAGACTCTAAACGGACACAGGGAAGAAGAACCCTCTGGCAGGAAGGTTTGCTTTGGCCCAGTTTAGTTTTGTGGACTTTAAGCTAGGAATGTACCCTTTTGGTAGTGTTGTACCTGAAGAAGAACGTCCTTTTGCCACGCGGTATTTGCCATTTTATGAGCCAATGTTTTCTACTTGGACCAAGCATGCAAAAATAGCTATTGTGGTAGTAATAGAAGTTATACTAGCAGTTTTTATGAGTATATTCATATATTTAGAGTATAAGCACCCCATGCAAGCCATGATGATGTCCACTGCGGCCCCTCCTCAACATTTTATGTTTACCTTAGCTCCCCATAAGGATAGACATCGCCAGACTTATGCCAAAAATGTATTTGTAGAGATGCTTCACCAAACTCATAGCACCACCAATATGACAAATGTTTGGGTCTGTGGGCTTCTGCCATCGGTCATGCATAAACATGATTTGTTCCTCTCTTTGCCTCTATCATATTTAGGGAGCTGTGAAGCATGGTTCCAAATGTTATCAGCGATGTACAACCATTATGTGGCAAACCCCAAACAGTATTCAAAAAAGGATTATGATATGATTTTAGCTTACATTGAGACACATCAGGGTTTCGATCCAGCAGGAAATGAAGGGGAGGGATCTTTTGACCCAAATGCTTGCATGAACTTGTACTCTGATATGCCAAAAATGTATTTGTATAGATGCTTCACCAAACTCATAGCACCACCAATATGACAAATGTTTGGGTCTGTGGGCTTCTGCCATCGGTCATGCATAAACATGATTTGTTCCTCTCTTTGCCTCTATCATATTTAGGGAGTTGTGAAGCATGGTTCCAAATGTTATCAGCGATGTACAACCATTATGTGGCAAACCCCAAACAGTATTCAAAAAAGGATTATGATATGATTTTAGCTTACATTGAGACACATCAGGGTTTCGATCCAGCAGGAAATGAAGGGGAGGGATCATTTGACCCAAATGCTTGCATGAACTTGTACTCTGATAACGCAAATAGCACTTGGTTGATAGATGAACTTTATGATTTTGCTAATTTCAATCATTCACAGTATTTTCAGCAGTTTATCACCAGGAATGTTACCAGCGAACGTATCATGCCTATCCCTATTTTGAATACATCCTCTGCTTTTTGTGTGCAAGGAATGGGGCACGTGCCGGTTGGGAATAGCATCTGTAATTATACTTATAGAATGAAAATATTTAGTAGCCCCCCTTTGTTGACTCCCCCAAATGTGTATTTCGTTTGTGGGGAAAATGCTTACACTTGGCTACCACGAGGGTGGGCAGGCCAGTGCTATTTGTCTTTCCTGTACCCCCCTGTGTATGTAGCACCTTCAGACTATCACAAAACCCATCAGTTATATACTTCGGAATTGGCCCCTCATAGACAACGAAGGCAGCTTGGGATGACTGAAATTGATCAAACAGATACCTCTTTGCAGCAGTTTACTGATTTCACTAAAGGATTAGTCCCATTCTGGGGTCCGATCTTTAACAGTCCGGAAATTAGACGACTGTCCAGAGTGGTGGAAAGTGTCATTAATATTACCACAGATATTATGACAAACCTAAAAGAAGAGCTTCAGGCCACGAGACTCGTTTCGCTCCAAAACCGGATGGTTTTGGACGTTATCTTAGCTGACCGAGGAGGAGCATGCCGGGTGATCGGTAGCTCCTGCTGTGTTTATATCCCTGACTCCGCCCCAACTGTTCACTTAGCCATTCAGAAGCTTCACCGCATCGCCGCAGAAATACATACGGATAATGGGTCCTGGTCACTTTCTAGCTGGCTCTGGGCCCTTATATGTACTTGGGGATGGAAATTGTTACTGATAGTGGCTGGTGCTGCAGTTGTCCTCTTCACCTGTTGCCTCTGTATGCAGTGTGGTCCAACCCGCTGCTCTTATTGTGCCACTAGATTGACAGCGATGATTGTCCCTTCCTCTACCCCTTCTAAATCTCAGATGCTACAACAGGAGATCCACAAGCTAATGGCCATAGATGAGGATGTCTTCCAAGACTAGTGGTCGATTAGTTAGCTTCATCACACTAAAAGGAGGGTTTTTAGGACTGAATTCCGAATTAGGCCTTGCACGTAAGCTAAAGATACATATTCGTAGTTAGTGATTAGCGTGATGCACCTACTTAGTTCGTGTGAGTGTTTTAGCCCTAACGCATCTCTGATATGCAATAACCTAGGAACCGCTATATGCCTTATACTAGTTTTCACTCTGAAACGGGCTCACATAGATTAGCCCGACCAGTGCCATTTTGTGGCCTGCTCTGCATATAGTTTTAGTGGAAACCTTCCATTGCTTTTCGTTCTAGCTGTTCCCTTGAGAAATAGCCTAACACATGTAACAAGCAGCTGCTTCTGCATTAGGCCTGTCAAGGTTGTAGGTGGGGGTAGGATGGATAAGCACATTCCAGGAGGCGCTGTGCGGACTCTTCTAGAAAGTAGCAGAAGGGAGTCACGGATCTCTACCTTGCTATAACGAGCTGAGCTAAAACTGAGAATGCTTTGTGTGCCATATATGGTCTTTTCCCTGCAGCACCTGTATCAGCTTGTACTTTTCCATCTTAGGTAACGGTTTCGAAATGTAACAGTATATATGTGGTGTCTTGATAATGTGCCAGCAGACTTCTCCACGGACCTGGGGTGTTAGGTCGCGAGAAGCTCCTCTGGCAGAGAATTTGTTTAATAAACGATTGAACTTTATACACTGCCAATCTACTGATTATTGATAATTGGTATTGGGCCTATTAGTAAGTATAGCTCCTTATGGGTTTATGAAATTTCGGTACTTTACCTCATAGCTAAGACCACCGCTACCTGGATGATACAGGGCGCCCTCATAGCTAAGACCAGCGCTGCCAGGATGATACAGAACACCCTCATAGCTCAGACCAGCACTGCTTGGATGATACAGAGCGCACTCATGGCTAAGACCAATGCTGCCTGGATGATACAGAGTGCCCTCATAGCTAAGATCACCGCTGCCTGGAGGATACAGAGCACCCTCATAGCTAAGACCGGCCTGTCTGAATGATACAGAGCATCCCCATAGGTAAGACCGGCGCTGCCTGGATGATACAGCACGCCCTCTTAGCTAAGTACGGCACTGACTGGACGATGCAAGGCGCCCTCATAGCAAAGACCAGCTTGCCTAGATGATACAAAGCACCCTCATAGCTAAGACCAGTGCTGCCTGGATGATACAGAGCACCCTCATAGCTAAGACAAGCGCTGCCTGGATCATACAGAGTTCCCTTATAGCAAAGACCAGCACTGCCTGCATGCTACAGAGCGCCTCATAGCTAAGACCAGCGCTGCCTGCATGATACAGAGCTCACTTACAGGTAAGACCAGAGCTGCCTGGATGATACAGAGCACCCTCATAGCTAAGACCGGCATTGCCTGGATGATACAGAGCACCCTCATAGCTAAGAAAAGCGCTGCGTGGATGATAAAGAGCGCCCTTATAGCTAAGACCAGTGCTGCCTGGATGACACAGCTAAGCTAAGACCAGCGCTGCCTGGATGATACAGAGAACCCTCATAGCTAAGAAGGATGCTGCCTGTGTGGTACTGAAAGTTATGGACCCCTCTATAACGTGTTACCGAAGCCCAACACTCGTGCCAGAAAATATCATCATACCATGACGAATTTGGTCTCGGCAGACCGGTAATGATCAAGGCGTTATACCTATGCATTTGCGTCGCGATTGAGTGATGCAATCACGTTAAAATCGCACTTTCTTCTGGAACTCTCGGGTTCCATTTTGTGAGCGGCATCCATCTTGTGGTTGCCCTTACATAGTCAATTGACCAAGGCCGAATTCGAGCTGAAAGGACACGTAGACCTTTTGATAACTCCTCTGTGACCTGGGCGAGCTGACTCCACTGCCTCCAGCCAAACCTGTTCGGGCAGTCCCCATCCCAATGGCCGAGCGAGATTAGCATCAAGGCACAACATGTCATAAACCATTTACCGCATACAAACCACGCTTTATCATACACACACCTGTCCCTGTTTTTTCTTTATGGCTAGTTTTACAAGGAGGAGGTGCCCGATTTTATTGAGGGTTCATCGATATCTGATGGAAGTTCTGGGCCTGGCTGGGTAATCTATCACGAACTGGACAAACGGAAATATGGGCTTGCCATCATGACTTTGCTTTTTCATTGTTGTGAAAATATGTATATGGTTGTACCGTAAAACAAAGCATTCTTGCCTGAAGCTGATATTTTTGTATAAAAGGAGAAGGCTGGTTCTGTAAAAACGAACAGTCTCCTGAGAATATACACCCCGTGTTGGTGTACTTCTAGGACGCTTGTTACTTGGTTGCAGCCAATAAAACTCGATCCTTGACATCACCTAGGAGACTCTGTGTTTCTGTGGTCCAGAACAGGAAGAACTCAAGAGGTCTCTGGGTGTTCCCCCTGACACCGCCGGGTTCCTAAAAACCCGGTACCTCACCTGTGTGATACAGAGCGCCCAACGCACTGCGTAGAAGATACAGAGCGCCCTCATAGCTAGGCCCGGCACTGCCTGGATGATACAGAGTGCCCTCATAGCTAAGATAGGCTCTGTCTGGATGATACAGGGAACTTTCATAGCTAAGACCAGCGCTGCTTGGATGATACAGAGCACCCTCATGGCTAAGACCAGCACTGCTTGGATGATACAGAGCGCCTCGTAGCTAAGACCAGCACTGCCTGGATATTACAGAGTGCCCTCATAGCTAAGAAAAGCACTTTGTGGATGATACAGAGTGCCCTCATAGCTAAGACCAGGGCTGCCTGGATGATACAGAGCGCCCTCATAGCTATGAGCAGCGCTGCCTGGATGGAACAGAGCGCCCTCATAGCTAAGACCAGCGTTGCCTGGATGATACAGAGCGCCCTCATAGCTAAGACCGGTGCTGCCTGGATAATACAAGGCGCCCTCATAGCGAAGACCAGCGCTGCCTGGATGATACAGAGCACCCTCATAGCTAAGGCTGCCACTACCTGGATGATACAGGGCACCCTCATAGCTAAGACCAGCGCTGCCTGGATGATACAGAACGCCCTCATAGCTAAGACCAGCACTGCTTGGATGATACAGAGCGCACTAATGGCTAAGACCAATGCTGCCTGGATGATACAGAGTGCCCTCATAGCTAAGATCACCGCCACCTGGATGATACAGAGCACCCTCATAGCTAAGACCGGCCTGTCTGAATGATACAGGTCATCCCCATAGGTGCTGCCTGGATGATACAGCACGCCCTCTTAGCTAAGTCGGGCACTGACTGGACGATACAGAGCACCCTCATAGCTAAGACCAGTGCTGCCTGGATGATACAGGGCACCCTCATAGCTAAGACAAGCGCTGCCTGGATCATACAGAGTTGCCTTATAGCAAAGACCAGCACTGCCTGCATGCTACAGAGCGCCTCATAGCTAAGACCAGCGCTGCCTGCATGATACAGAGCACCCCCCATAGCTTAGACCGGCACTGCCTGGATGACACAGCGAGCGCTCTAAGCTAAGACCAGCGCTGCCTGGATGATACACATCGCCCTCATAGCTAAGACTGGCACTGCCTGCATGATACAGAGCGCACTGGGCTAGAACCAGAGCTGGCTGGATGATACAGAGTGCCCACATGGCTAAGGCCTACTCTGCCTGGACGATACAGAGCGCCTCATAGCTAAGATCAGCACTGCCTGATGATACAGAGCGCCTCATAGCTAAGACCACCACTGCCTGATGATACAAAGTGCACTCAAAGCTAAGACCAGCGCTGCCTGGATGATACAAAGCGGACTCATATCTAAGACCAGCGCTGCGTGGATGATACAGAGCGCCCTTATCGCTATGACCAGCGCTGCCTGGATGGTACAGAGCGTCATCATAGCTAAGACCAGCGAGGCCAGGAAGATACAGAGCACCTTCATAGGCAAACAGATCAGACTCAGACACACTTCTGACTGCAACACGAGCGCAGTGATATACGCCATCAAGTGTCCGTGCGGCCTAGTTTATGTAGGTTGCACCACTAGGAAAATCAAGGTTAGGCTCACAGAGCATAAATCAAACATAAGGTTAGGGAATGAGAAATCAAGCTTAGTGCAACACTGGAAGGAGAGGCAACATACTATTCCCCAACTAAGATACACTGCAGGTGTTGGTTGAGCCCCATGTGGATCCCAACATACGGATAGCCCAAAGAGAGACATTCTGGATGAGGTACCTGAATACCGTTAAACCGGGAGGGCTGAATGACAAAATAGAATTTGCATGTTATTTATGATGAACCTATACGTATGTTATTGCGGTGTCAAATGAGTTGTTAATACAGAATTAAGTCTGGATAAAGTGCTACCAACACCAGTGTACACATACATGTATGAAAATATTTTTCTTCCCCTTTGTTGACCATCAATACACTTATTCTTATATTTATTTTTCATCATTTTTTATTCAACATTTTATTATTCAACATTTTATATTTATGATTAACATATGAGGCAAAGGAGACTTGTCTTTAGACTATAATCGATGGTACTAGAGCTGAGGAGACTCTCCAGTAAAGCGATAGTCTGTTTTTTATTACTATTTTTAGGAGGTAGTACCCGTGATTATTGCAAAGCCACACCGTTTTTGATTTCTGCCGTTCTTGACTTCCTATCATTTAGATGTTGAAATTTACTCCGATAAGTAAAAACGCTGTTTTTCAAGTATAGAACTCGCACATCTAGTACTTCTTAGTATAGTTTTGAAAAGCAGTCAGGTATCACGAGTAATTTCTATGTGAGGAAGGGGGGAGGGACACTGGTCCGTCGTTGGTGTTGGACGTTATATTACGTTACAGCACGTAATGCCGAGGTATCGCGTACTTTCACACACGAAAACGAAACAGGGAGTCGGTGTCAGCGGTCCGCAAGAAGCAAAGGTATGAATCGGGGTCAGTTTTAATATGGACTTGATTAGACTTGAGGACTGGGTATTACAAATTTAAAGTACCGCAGACGGTAAGGGCGGCTTTTGTTTTACAGGCCGAACATTTAGTACAGGATTTTCAAGTTTCGAGGAGTAACGTGAGGAAGTAAGTGATGTGTTCCCAGAGGTTGTTTTTTAGACATAACTGCATCGGTTTCGTTTCATACTCATAAAAGTCTGGCTTTACTTTCAGACACAGTCATTTTGGTTACGAGGTTTGATTAGGAGACAATACACCCGCATGGAGGGTATGTTTCATTTTTTAACATTTGGCACTGGTACATGTAAAACACACGTTGGATGCACTATACCACACTTGATGGCATGTATAGGGTACAACCACAATATAAGCAACTTTTTAATATTTGGATTGCTGGCTTGCTTGGATATAATGAGATAATGTAATTGCATGACTACTCACGGTGTGTGTTCACGTATTATATAATGCACGAGTACAAGTTGATAAGCGAAGATGATATTGAAAAATATGTACATACCACTATTCGATCTCATATTATAAAACATTTTTTTACATAGTATTTCCCCTGACGAAGATGCTGAAGCATCGAAATGCATTGGGAGTCGTTGCGAGTTCTGATGAAATTACTTTGCTATATTTGCACTAGTTTGGCATTTGTTAGAAGAAAGTAAACCATATTTTCAATGAAGATGAATTGCGAATATGTTTGTAAAAAAGTTGAAAAAAGTTGAAAACACAAAGTACTTTTGAAAATTAATAGTAAACAACTAATGATACAAGGCACCCTCATAGCTAAGATTCAAATAAAGACCCAGTCCAATAGCGTGCAAATGTAACAGTAACGACCAGGGGGGGTTTTTTGAAATCCAACTCCCCACTACATAGTGCACGCTATTGGACGCTATTGGACTGGGTCTTTATTTGAATTGTAGATTGTGAGTGGAGGGCGACCCTTTCCGTATTCCCTCTTAGCTCCTTAAGTGGTCTGAACCCTCATAGCTAAGACCAGCGCTGCCTGGATCATACTGAGGGCCCTTATAGCAAAGTGTGAAATCATGAATTCCCTTGGATCAATATAACTCACAGTCATCTAACGTACATACCAATCAATATCACATCCACACTAGTATCACAATCAAGGAACCCCACAGTTGTGACGATAGACACACCACAATAAGAACTGTTACAAAATATATAAAAAGATATACAAAATTCATTGGTTCATAAAAATTAAAACATGATCACAAAAATGACATTCATAATCTATGATCTGAATAAGAATAAATTACAAACAAAGAGACAAAATCAAGTGAATCATATTGAAAACATCCAAATTACTAATTCGTTGGGATCTATTAATAAATTCAGGCAAATGTCAAAAGTACTCAGAGCAATAGTCCCTCGACTTTAATTAAAATAACAGGCGTTGATGTGTTTCGGTGTGCTGCCAGATATGCACCACCTTTTTCAAGACAAAAAACGTTTGGTTGTCTCTTAGTTTCTGTCGCAACATTTAAAAAGGGCCAGAATTATCAAAAACAATAAGAAAAATATATGAAAATACACATACATGTAAGACTATTATGTTCATACAACATCGTAATACAATGCAATACATACATTTATCTATACACCAAATGTTTAAAAAAGCATTACAGCAACTCAAATAAATAAAACCAAATTATTACCAACTGTTAATATTGGGTACATTGCGCCTACCACAGTATCACAATCTATCTTATAGCAAAGACCAGCGCTGCCTGGATGATACAGAGAGTCTCATAGCTAAGACCAGTGCTGCCTGCATGATACAGAGCACACTCATAGCTAATACCAGAGCTGCCTGGATGATACAGAGCATCTTCATAGCTAAGACCAGGGCTGCCTGGATGATACAGGGCGCCCTCATAGCTAAGACCGTCACTGCCTGGATGATACAGAGCGCACTTATAGCTAAGACCGGCGTTGCCTGGATGATGCAGAGCACCCTCATAGCTAAGACAAGCGCTACCTGGATGATACAGAACACCCTCATAGCTAAGACCGTCACTGCCTGGATGATACAGAGCGCCCTCATAGCTAAGAGCACCACTGCCTGGATGATACAGAGCGTCCTCATAGCTAAGACCAGCGCTGCCTGGATGATACAGAACGCCCTCATAGCTAAGAGCAGAACTGCCTGGATGATACAGAGCACCCTCATAGCTAAGACCAGCGCTGCCTGGATGATACAGAGCATCTTCATAGCTAAAACCATCGCTGTCTGGATGATACAGAGCGCTCTCATAGCTAAGACCGGCCTGTTTGAACGATACAAAGCACCCTCATACCTAAAACCAGCGCTGCGTGGATGATACAGAGCGCCCTCATAACTAAGACCAGCACTGCCTGGATGGAACAGAGTGCCCTCATAGCTAAGTCGGTACAAAAGGGGGTGGTGATGGACGGAGCATCTGAACAAATCAAACACTCACACCCAGTCAAAAGATCTGGGTTTAATCCATCACCGTTCTTTAGCCCACTCTGCCAAGCCATGCCTTCCCTGGACCGGAAACAAGCTTCCTAGGACCGGTTTCTGGCATTCCAGCTGTCTTCAGCCAGGCTTGCTTGAATCCAGTGGCAAAGTGAGCAAGGGACTCACGTCTGAGCATAGCCTGCCAACTAATGGCGAACAAAGCGGTACAAAAGGGGGTGGTGATGGACGGACCATCTGAACCAATCAAACACTCACACCCAGTCAAAAGATCTGGGTTTAATCCATCACCGTTCTTTAGCCCACTCTGCCACCCCAGTGCAGACATGGCCATATGCAAATCAGTCTGACCCTGTGCCTCATGGGAACAGTCCAGCCCGAACTGCCAAGCCATGCCTTCCCTGAACCGGAAACAAGCTTCCTATGACCGATTTCTGGCATTCCAGCCGTCTTCAGCCAGGCTTGCTTGAATCCAGTGGCAAAGTGAGCAAGGGACTCACGTCTGAGCATACCCTGCCAACTAATGGCGAACAAAGCGGTACAAAAGGGTAGCTAAGTCAGCCACTGCCTGGATGATACAGAGCACATTTATAGCTAAGACCGGGGTTGCCTGGATGATACAGAGCATCTTCATAGCTAAAGCCAGCGCTGCTTGGATGATACAAAGTGCCCTCAGAGCTAAGACCAGCAGTGCCTGGATGGAATACAGCACCCTCATAGCTAAGACCAGCGCTGTTTGGATGATACAGAGCGCCCTCATAGCTAAAACTGGTGCTGCCTGGATGATACAAGGCGCCTTTATACGTAAGATTAGCGCTGCCTGGATAATACAGAGGGCCCTTATAGCAAAGACCAGCGCTGCCTGGATGGTGCAGAGCGCCCTCATAGTGAAGACCAGCGCTGCCTGGATGATGCCTGGATGATACAGAGCGCCCTCATAGCTAAGACCAGCACTGCCTGGATGATACAGAGCCCCCTCATAGCTAGGCCCAGCGCTGCCTGGATGATACAGAGCCCCCTCATAGCTAAGACCAGCGCTGCCTGGATGATACAGAACGCCCTCATAGCGAAGACCAGCGCTGCCTCGATGATGCAGAGCACCCTCATAGCTAAGAAGGACGCTGCCTGTATGATACAGAGCGCACAATGCACTGCGTAGAAGATACAGAGCGCCCTCATAGCTAGGCCCGGCACTGCCTGGATGATACAGAGTGCCCTCATAACTAAGATCGGTTCTGTCTGGATGATACAGAGCGCCCCCCATAGCTAGGACCGGCACTGCTGGATGACACAGCGAGCGCTCTAAGCTAAGACCAGCGCTGCCTGGATGATACAGAGTGGCCTCATAGCGAAGACCAGCGCAGCTTGGATGATACAGAGTGCCCTCATAGCTAAGATCAGCGCTGCCTGGATGATACAGAGCACCCTCATAGCTATGACCGGCCTGTCTGAATGATACAGAGCATCCCTATAGATAAGACCGGCATTGCCTGGATGATACAGAGCACCCTCATAGCTAAGAAAAGCGCTGCATGTGAGGTTCTGTAAAATTCTGCCTTGTCCTGTGATGTTATGGTTCAGTCACGATGTTGGTGATGTCGTACCGTATTCAGCAAGTACGGCTAATATGGAGTGAATTTGTCATGTTAACTAGCGAGTTCATTACGTATTCAGAGACTTTGTCTCGAATATGGGTTCCATTTTGTTCGTGCCTCCATTTTGGTGTTTAACAATTGTGGGTGGTTGTGAAGTGCACTCCTATTTCTTAATATGTTTCATCTGTCGAAAAAAGTTTTTGCTTTCGTTTGAGTTGTGGTGTGCTGGGAGGGAAGGAGCGGCCAGTCTCCTTGCTAATTCAACCACTGGTATGCTAGTGACTCCGTCACTAGCCCCTGTCCGCACTACCTTTGGCAGAGATCCGTCCGCCTGTTTATAAACCAGAATGAAGATAATAATTATCAGATTTTCCAGTTTCAGTAGATACTTTTCTTTTTATTATTCTTTTCTTATTTCCAAAAGTTTTTGTTTTTCCTCATTTCAATGAAATATTTTACATGATGATTTTTCCTTTTTACAGATTATTCATTCTCTGTTTAGAAGAACATCATACATTGTGCAGCAAAGTAGACATTTTTTCTGTCCCAATGCATTTCGGGAAGAATCCCTTCATCAGGGGAACATTAGATATGCTGCTATGTGAGGTAGAATGGTGTTGATTCTGTTATACAATCAATGTATCAAGAGAACCTTATTAGAAAATCACGTTTTTTTCAGATGTATGCGTTAAAAAGTAGGGAGCTTTCTCTGTTCAAAACGATGCTCCTTCACGGATATTCCCGTGTTGAAAAGATACGAGATAATCTTCTGCGTGGGCCCAGGAGGTTGGCTGAATGAGTAGCGTTGTGAAAAGTTATAAGGTGGCGAAATCTAGGCGGGTTCTCGTGTTCATAAATGCTGAATACCTTAGTAGATACAATTGCGATATCACGGAAAGTTGCCACGTGCTCTTGGCGTTTCTCGGGCTCGGAAGTGAAGGGAGGTTCAACATCTGAAGAGACACAAACTGTGTCTTATCCGTTTGGAACGTTCCACGAGAACCCGCCCAGATTTCGCCACCTTATAACTTTTCACAACGCTACTCATTCAGCCAACCTCCTGGGCCCACGCAGAAGATTATCTCGTATCTTTTCAACACGGGAATATCCGTGAAGGAGCATCGTTTTGAACAGAGAAAGCTCCCTACTTTTTAACGCATACATCTGAAAAAAACGTGATTTTCTAATAAGGTTCTCTTGATACATTGATTGTATAACAGAATCAACACCATTCTACCTCACATAGCAGCATATCTAATGTTCCCCTGACGAAGGGATTCTTCCCGAAATGCATTGGGACAGAAAAAATGTCTACTTTGCTGCACAATGTATGATGTTCTTCTAAACAGAGAATGAATAATCTGTAAAAAGGAAAAATCATCATGTAAAATTCTTCATTGAAATGAGGAAAAACAAAAACTTTTGGAAATAAGAAAAGAATAATAAAAAGAAAAGTATCTACTGAAACTGGAAAATCTGATAATTATTATCTTCATTCTGGTTTATAAACAGGCGGACGGATCTCTGCCAAAGGTAGTGCGGACAGGGGCTAGTGACGGAGTCACTAGCATACCAGTGGTCCATTTTGGTGTTGCCATCACGTAGGTCCATGGAGGTAGCTAGACGAACGAAGTTGCATGGGCTTCGTTGTTCATGCACTTATTAACTAAACCTTTTCTTGACTCTAAGGTGCATTGTAAGGAACTGACCTCTTTATCTGAAACTGACCCTTTGTGAGGCCAATTTCCTTAGTTGATTCTTGTCTGAGATTGCGAGTCAAAGTTCAGGACATCGTTAGGTTTTAGCTTTTCTACACATGCCTTATCTTGCTCGTTATCTATCATTGTCTCCTTTTTATGCTCCTTCGTTACATGCATTGTGCTTTCAATTATGGGTTTGTCCGGCTTGTGGAGATTGAATTTGGGACATCCTAATAATTAACTTGTGGGGTTGGTACAATGTAAAGTGAGCCTTTTGGAATGTGATAATGTATAGAAATGTGTTTCTATTGGTCAGAATTTGCTGCAGTGGGTGTCCATTTGTAATGTGAATATTGTGTATAAATACTGATGTCTTGCTCTGCAAATTGAGCAGTTTCTTGAGTTGTACACCGTGTTGTATTGCTGGGTTTACTGCTACTAGCTGCAGCTAATAAATTTGATCTCTGACGCCACCTAGAAGTATTCCGTGTCTCTGTTTGCCAAGACAGGGGAACTCGAAGGCTTTGGGCGTGTCCCTGGCGCCGCTGGGTTCTAAAAACCCGGTTCTTCAGTAGGCGCTACCAACGTGGGGCGACTTCAGCGGTACCGGTCCAAGCCTGAGGATCGTGAGAAGCCACGTGAGGAAATTCTGGAGGAAGGCCGCCACCTCATCGACCCCTGCATGTCGACGTGGACCGAAAGTCATTGCTGCGAGGCTTCCCGCTTTCCGACGGCTACGAAGGACTGCTGCCCTGACTGTCGCCCTGACTTGGACCCTCGATAGAAGCTTTGTAGAGTGAGAGGATAGACGGTCTTCTGGTGGCGTGACAGATATTTTGGTTAAGTATAAGTGGGTCGCTCCCACGACTTTGTTTGGTTCTTGATTTGGTTCTTGGTTTGGTTTGATTCGGCTACTGCAGTAATCGAAGCCGAGGGGCTCGTATATTTGCGAGAGTATCGATAGTTGATAACCCCTTGAAGTTTGAAGCTAGATTAATGAGCTTTAAGATGCCTGGTCTTAGCAAAATTAGGAAATGGTTTAGTTGTGGTTGCAACAAGGATTCCCGATTGGAGGACTCGTGTCCAATACCTCCGGTTGGAACTCCAACTTATGAGCTCTATTCAAAACACGGAGTGGGTCCTATCACCAATAATGAGGTATGGGTCCGCTATACTAAAAAAGATGGTGTTTTACGATGGCCCCAATATGGTAGTTTTGAATCAAATATTTTAGATAACCTAGAAGTTGTGTTGTTCAAGAAGAAAGCCCGGCCGGCAATGTTTGACTCTTTCCGCCTTTGGCGAAAGGAAGCCAAACAGAGAGAAATTAAACAAGCAAAAAGAGCTAGGAAAGATAGGAATATGTCAGTATTACAAGCTGCTAGGCAGTTTAAGGAAGATGGAGAAGAGCATGCGAGTGAAGTCTCAGATAGGCAGCGTTGTATGGCCATAGATAAATGTTATCCGGCCTTGCCGTCTTCTCCTCCAAAAGTGAATGAAGACCTTGAAAAAGATCCTTTGATCTCTCATTTACTGAGATTGCCACCTCCCTATGTGCAGGGTGCTACTGCGCCTCCATTACCCCCGGTTGTTCCACCCTTTGTTGTTCAACCTCCTGCTGTTGTTCAGCCACCTGGTGCTCCACAGATGGTTTTGCCTCCTCCTGCGCAACCCGCTCTAGGGTCGCCATCTTTGCTACCAGCTTTGCCTCAAACTCCTTTGCCTTCTGCTTCTGCATCTTCGACTTCTACTACTGTTCTTGTCCTTTGCCTCAGAATACTTATTCTCCTGTTCTTATGGCTACTTCTTCTCCTTCTGCTGAAAACGAATGACTGAGACTGTTGTTAATCTGTTGTCACCATTGTTTGGGTCACTGAATATGACCCCTGTTTCGGAACGTAAGCAGAGTCGTAGTCAGCTTCCTAGTTCCGAGGAACGGACAGTGTTGGATTTGTTGGCTCGTAGGTGGATTTTAAATGCTCCGAGGTATGATTTGCCAGCGGTTATTGATGTTTTCTTTCAGTGGGAACCGCCTAAGCAAAGGTATGTTTTTAATGTAATGTGTACTTTTCTGCGTCAGGAATGGGAAGATAATGAGTTGGGACCGATTCCGCAGGATGTGCTCGATGTTCAGTCAGAGTTTGCTAAAGGGATGATACTGGAATCTGATGTTACAGATGCCGTAGAGATGATACTTGCTTTCAGATCTAGGCTTTCGCCTCATTGTATGAACCTGATTCCTCTGTTAGGAGGAAAGTGAAACAGTACCCTATTAGAGAAGTTCCTCCTGTATGGAAAGAAGCAGTTCAGGCAAATGTAAATCAGGGTATCGTTGCTGCTCCGGCTCATTTTCAGCGAGTATGGGTACATGTCCCTTGGAAGAGAGCAGAGGTCTTGGCTCTTAAACAGACCTTACCTGACCCTCGTAAGAATCCTGCTGGTTATTACAAGGAGTTGTCCCAGACAGTTGAAGCGTGTATTATGAATTTAGCTGACATCGATATGTTGATGGGTAATGTAGTCCCTCAACCTTTGTGGGCGAAGATTCGTCATGAGAATCATGCTGCTGAATTAGGTGATACCTGGGCGAATATTGCTGCTGCTGATGGTAGACAGGAGGGAGGTGCTAAACCTGAACCTTTAGTTTCAGAATTACTAGGTAGAATTATTAATTTGATGAAAACGATGATGCCCGCTTTACGAGTGAATTGGGATAAGTTAGCAGCATGTAAGCAGAAGAAAGACGAGAGTGTATCTGATTTCTTCACTAGGTTTGAAGAGACGTTTATTGATCAGAGTGGTCAGGATATAAGTACGGAAGGTGGTCAAAGGTTGTTTGTGGATACATTTGTCTTTAATTTGCTTCCCAAACTTTCTAATAAGTTAAAGGACTCTGAGAGTTCATGGGCTGTTTCGTCGTCGGCCCAGATATTGGCTATTGCACAATATTACGAGAATATGGATAAAGATGAGAAGGACAAAGTAGAGAAGAAAACGAAGGAGTTAAAGACGAAAGTTCTTTTGCAGCAAGCATATCCGCCTCGTCAGAATCAGCCTCAGTTTCAGCAACCTCCACAATTTCAGAGATTGTTACAGAAGCCTGAGCCCTATGCCCCGCGATTCTTTCCTGGCCCTAATCAGTGTGCTTATTGCAGAGAGGAAGGTCATTACAAGAATAGTTGCCCAGCTTTGTTACAGCGTGCAAATGGTGTATCTAGTCAGAGAGGTCATGGTAGTTTTCAGCAAGCTCCTAGGGGTAGGGGGCGTGGTGTGATCCCCAAAAATGAGCGTTCCTCTTCCCTACAGAATTCTGCGAATTATTTTGACAGCCAGAATGTTCCAAGTGGTCAGTCTGCCCAGTATTATGTTGAGGATTACTATGTCGAAGGTGAGAGTTCTGGTTATAATGACAACTAGGACAGCCAAGGACAAAGTGAGGGAGTAGTGTCAGTTCCAGTAGACCAGAGTGGGCCTTATGTTGAAGTGATTACATCAGGTGTGGTAGAACCTTTTCTTTTGGATACTGGTGCGATGAAGAGTTCTATTATGCACTCTAAACTTCCTGGCGCACCTTTGTCTGGCTTGACCAATGTTTCAGTAGGATTTTCAGGCGCCCCAGTTCGTAATCCGGTTTCTAGTCCTCTGTCCCTTTCCATGGGTCCTTGTGAATTGGAAGCTCCACTTATTCTAACGACTGGTTGTGGTGAGAATCTGTTGGGTTTGGACTTGCTGAAAAGATTGTATGCAGCATTGCATTGTTCTCCTTCAGGAGTATAACTTACCCTCGGTAAGAAAGTGATTTCTCAAATGTATTTGCCTAAGGATTGTCTGCCACTGGAAATGCGTTCGCTTCCTGATCCACTTTATGCTACAGGTCCAAATGATGTTGGTCTTTTGCAGATTCCTCCGTATGTTGTTACCCTTAAATCGAATGCTAGGCTACCTCGTATTCCACAATACAAGATCTCGAGCGATGGTGAGAGAGCTCTTTTAGCGATTGTTTATGATCTGGTTGAGAAGGGTGTAGTTGAGGAAACGAGAGGTAATGTATGTAACAGTCCTGTTTTGCCTGTCCTTAAACGTACTGATGCTTCTCAGCCACCTGTGTACCGGTTTGTGATCGATCTTCGAGAGGTCAACAAGATTGTCGTGCCACAGTTTCCTGTGGTGCCTGATATCACTGCTTTGTTGACTTTGATTCCTGCTTCGGCAGCTTGGTTTTCTGTCATCGATTTGAAGAATGCTTTCTTTAGTATTCCTATTGCTGAGGAGAGCAGGGATATTTTTGGCTTCTCATTAGGAGGCCGAAGCTTCCGGTTTAAGAGAGCTCCCCAAGGTTATTGTGAAAATCCCTCCATCTATAGTCAAGCGTTGAAAACTCAGCTTGACGGTTTTGTGTTACCTGTTGGTGCTACTCTTATTCAGTACGTCGATGGTTTGTTGATTACTGCTGGTAATGAAAAGATTTGTAAAGAGGCTACTCTTTCTTTGTTGAGGTATTTGTCTGACCTTCATCATAAAGTGTCACCTTCAAAGTTGCAATATTGTCGCCAAGAAGTGACCTACTTAGGTCATCTCTTGTCGAAGGAGGGAAGGAGATTGACGCCAGAACGAATTCAAGCAATTGCGCAAATGAGTGTGCCATCCACACAGAGAGAAGTCCGTGCCTTTTTAGGTATTACATCGTATTGCAGACAGTGGATTCCCAATTTTTCACTGTTGGCGAAACCTCTGTTAGCATTGACTCTGAAAGATACTCTGCATCCTCTTCCTTGGTCTGACGAATGTCAGAAAAGTTTTTCTGAACTACGCGATGCATTGTGTTCGGCTCCTGTGTTTTAGTACTCCAGGCTATAGTAAGCCTTTCACGTTGTACGTGCACGAGAGAGAAGGTTGTGCGTTGTCAGTGTTGACACAACCATTTGGGGACAAGCAGCGTCCATGTGCATATTTTTCAGCAACGTTAGACCCAGTTGCTAAGGCGTTGCCGAGTTGTCTGAGAGCTACAGCTGCAGCGGCTGTTTCTATCCGACAGTCTGCTGGTTTGGTATTGGATAATACGTTAATTATGATGGTCCCACATGCAGTGGATACCTTATTAAACAGGACTAAGACACAGCACCTTACTAGTGCACGTCTGTCAGGTTACGAGTTGACATTGTTGCCTAGTCATGTACACATCAGAAGATGTGATGTGCTGAATCCAGCTACATTGTTACCGATCTCTACAGAGACGGATCCTCAGGAACAGCATGATTGTTTTCTTCCTACAGAGGAAGAAACGAAAGCTAGAGTTGACCTAAGGGATACTCCCCTTACGGATGTTGATGGTACCCTATGGGTAGATGGTTCGTGTTTTAAACTTCCGAATGGTGAAACGACTGCAGCGTATGCTATTACAACTTTACATACGTTGTTGAGACAGCACGCATACCACAAAATTCTGCGCAAGCAGCAGAGTTGATTGCACTGAAGAGAGCGTGCGTGTTGTCAGAAGGAAAGCGAGTGAATGTTTACACCGATAGCCAGTATGCGTTTGGTGTTGCCCATAGTTTTGGGCGTTTGTGGAGAGAGCGTGGGTTCCTTACTTCGCATGGGACCAAAATACAGCATGGGCAGTTGGTGAATGAACTTTTGGAATCTCTCACTCTCCCAAAACAGATTGCAATTGTGAAGTGTAGTGTGCATAAGAAAGTTGTGGACGATGTTGGTCGAGGGAATACGTTTGTGGATGAAGTTGCGAAGGAAACGGCGAAAGACATGATGAGCCGTATGTATGTTGCAGGCCCAGCTAATTGGGTTATGGCTGGTGGAATGTGTGAAGACACAATAGAAAGTGTGAAAATGATTCAGGCTGAAGCGACTGAGAAGGAAGTAAGTACGTGGAGAGAGACTACGGGTATGTTGGATCCTACAGGTTGTTGGGTTGAGTTGTCAGAACCCCAGCGATGGTTGTTGCCAGACACGTATGTGCTCCCAGTGGTTACTTTGGCTCATGGAATGGCTCACATCAGTTCAAAGGGAATATGCAATTTGTTGGCTCCAGTTTGTCAGAATGCTGGAATTCCGAAATGTGCAGAGAACGTGGTGAAACATTGTATGATTTGTCTGAAGTATAATCCCGGTAAGGGAACTCCAAATCCAGCTGGTCATTTTGCTCCTCCAACGTATCCGTTTGAAGTGATACAGTTAGACTACATTCACATGGAGAGATGCAATAATTTGAAGTATGTCCTTGTGGTTGTTTGCGCCTTTTCCAGATGGATAGAGGCTTACCCCCTAAAGGATAATACTGCCTTGTCTACAGCCAAGGTTTTGCTGAGAGAATATTTCCCTAGGTATGGTTTGCCGAGAATTGTATGGTCGGACAATGGGAGTGAATTTGTGGGTCAAATCATGAAGAAAGTATGTTCTGGTTTGGGAATAAATCAGAAGTTCCATGCAGCGAATCACCCCCAGTCTGCTGGACTTGTTGAATGTTACAATGGTACCTTGAAGCTGAAATTAGCTAAGGTACAAGCGAGCACTGGTCTTACATGGCCAGATGCCTTGCCGTTGGCTCTTTTGTCAATAAGGACGACAGTGCATTCTCGTGTGGGACTTAGCCCATACGAAATAGTTTTTGGTCGTCCTGCGAATGTTTGAGGTGTGCCTCGTCCTAAAGAATACAGCAGTATTTAGTACCCTATGTTGGTGGATTACTTACATGATTTGACTGTTAAATTACGTGTTCTCCACCAACAGGTCTATGACAGTTTGCCGACAGCTACTACAGATCCAGGACATTCAATCCTACCTGGATACTACGTTTTGGTCAAGAACTTCCAGCGTACCAAGAATTTGGAACCTAGATGGACTGGTACCTACTTAGTCCTTTTGGTTACTAGAACCGCTGTTAGAGTAGCTGGCAAAAAGAACTGGGTACATGCCACCCACTGTAAAAACGTTCCTTTGCCTTTACCGTATGATCAGTGGGTAAGGGATGGTAGAGCTGACACAGATTGCGAGAGAGTCCCCAGATTTGTGCCCTTTAGCGATGCTCATTTGACATGGACACGGTCAGAACGCGAGGATGATGATGTTCTGCAAGCTGCTGTGCCTCCTCATCTAAAGATTGACACCACCAATCCGGAACTTTTATTTAAGGATCAAACTGTACCTGATAAAGAAGGCTACGATTTGAGGCCAAGAAAGCCTGTTGTTATGGACAAATAAAACCGCATTTTTTATATAGTAAATTACACCTCGTCAGATCAAGAAACTTTTTTGCTTTTTCCTTTTTTGAGTCACCATCCGGACTCTGCTGCAGGGTCACGGTAGGAAGTTCTTAAGGGGTGAACCGTGCAGTGACACAAGGTCCGTGGTCCAGGGTCGTTAGTACGATCTTGGCACACACTTAAGTGAAGAAGGTAACGACTGTGAGCAGCACGTTAGAGGATGGAGTTTTTTGATGCTGATCAGAGTGTTAGGAAAGTAGATTCTAAAGTCCGAATATGTATATTGGTTCGTAGCAAATGTTTTTTAATACTGTGTTTTCTAATGCTTTTGAATATTGTGTTAGCTTGTGTGGGTTGGATTTTCTATGTCACACAATTGCCGCTTACATCTACCTCCCAACCTACTCTTTCTTTTTCTACTGTTTCTCCACATGAGTTTCATACGTTACCTGAACATGAACAGACACGAAGATCAGAATTTGTGAACAATTCGTTTATACAGATGTTGCATCAGCATCAGCTAGTCATAAATACCACAAATTGTTGGGTGTGTGGTCTTATGCCACATACTACAGATAAGGGAATGCCATATTTGGTTTTGCCTTTTTCGCCTAATGGGTCAGTTTGGGCACTCCAATCAATGTTTATCTATGCGAATGAAGCCTCTTCTATACGTTCTGTCAAAGACAATGAAAGTAATAATGCCTTGATACGGGGAATAGTTGATATGATTAGAGATATCGATCCGTATAACGCTATCCCTAAAGATGAGGTACGAGCATATGTCGGTTGCAATAAGACGAAATATAGTGTTAGCTTGACGGAGAAAGAAAGACAGCGAAGGTCTCCTCCTATTTGGATTGTACCCCACTGAGGTCATCTTTGTTTTCAAGGTAATGGACAGAATCCGAGAGCTCAGCTTGGTAAGAGTGTGTGTGTTCACACATACGTTTATACGTCCCAGAAATCTCCTCTGTTCGTGCCAGCTAAAGGCACGTATTTTGTTTGTTATGATAGGCATGGTTGCCATCTGATTTTTCTGGCACATGTTATTTGGCATTTCTGCTTCCCCCTACATACACTGCTGTTTCCGATTACCATAAGACAAGATATGGTAGAGGTGTAATCGATGCAAAAGATACTGTCGCACAAGAAGTTGGAGACTTCTTTAAGGGTTTCCTACCCTTTTGGGGTCCTATGGCTAATAGTAGGAATATTCGTCAGCTTACGAGAGTGGTTGAGGCCACTATAAATGAGACTGCAGGTGCCCTTAGCAATATTACAGCTGAGCTTCAAGCGGATCGCCTTATGACATTACAGAACCACTTTGTTTTAGATATTATACTTGCAGATAGAGGTGGGGTATGCAAATTGATTAGATCTAGTTGCTGCGTTTTCATACCAAATAATGCCCCGACAGTGTACCAAGCCATCTCTAGACTACATAAGATCTCTGAGTCTATTCATGTGGACGAAGGAAACTGGTCGTTGATGGGATGGTTTTGGGAATTGCTGTCCAAATGGGGATGGAAGGTTCTGATGTTCCTTGGTATGGCGTTAGCTACCCTTTTCTCGTGTTGCCTATGCATCCAGTGTGGTCCCGCCATTTGTAGTCTTTGTGCTACAATCTGTGTGAGAAGACCCGTCCCGAGAGAAGTGAAGGCTAATAAGATGATGTTACAGCAACACCTTGATGACCTGATGAGAATAGATATAGACCTGGATTCAGATTGACTTGAGTTTAGGTTATTGCCTACGTAATGGCAAAAGGAGGGTCTGAGGTTCTGTAAAATTCTGCCTTGTCCTGTGATGTTATAGTTCTGTCACGATTTTGGTGATGTCGTACCGTATTCAGCAAGTACGGCTAATATGGAGTGAATTTGTCATGTTAACTAGCGAGTTCATTACGTATTCAGAGACTTTGTCTCGAATATGGGTTCCATTTGGTTTGTGCCTCCATTTTTTGTGTTGCCATCACGTAGGCCCATGGAGGTAGCTAGACGAACGAAGTTGCATGGGCTTCGTTGTTCATGCACTTATTAACTAAACCTTTTCTTGACTCTAAGGTGCATTGTAAGGAACTGACCTCTTTATCTGAAACTGACTGTTAGACGGACCGGGAGGGTCGGCCGAGGATAAGGGGAGAGGTCTCCAGGGAGAGCCGCCTCCAGCGATCGTACAGCCAAGTAACTTCCCCCCCACAGACGTACACCACACAAGGTTAAGGTTCAACGATACTTTATAAGCAATTCTTCAAGTACGGTAAAATGATACAAGGAGGTCTGGACTCCGGGGTCCCCTCGATTCCGGTCTCTTGATTGGGAAAAGGGTAGCGGGACAGTCTTGTTACCAATGGACGAAATAGCTCTCAATCCTCGAGCTCGGCGTTCTAGATGGACGGGCCGCGGCGGAGCCAGCAGGTCCCGAGATGGATGAAGGAAGCGACGGTCCGCGGCGGAGCCAGCAGGTCCCGATGAGGATGGTAGTTACAAACGGGCCGCGGCCACGCCAGCAGGTCCCGACGACGATGAAGGTTACGAAGGTTGCGGCAGCGCCAGCAGGCAGGACGATAGTTCGCAAGGCAGGGCTACGGCAGCGCCAGTAGTCCGTCAAGGATGAGTTCTTCGCTGCGTCTCTCGACTCCAGGATACAACTGCCTTCCTGCTCTGGAGCTGCCCCAGTTATAGGGCTGATGCCCTTTGATGTCCGGACCCTCGCACTTGGAGGTCGGGAGGTCCGGGATGGGGGAGTCTAGACACCCAGCAGGGGGGTGGAGCCAGCGCCCGGGTGAGCTGGGGCCGAGCGGTACCTGGCGGGGGAGAGCCATCGACACCTCTTTCTCCCATTGACCTGCCAAGTAGTCCGCTCACCTCCTGGGTGGATGGTGGTGCCGGGATGTCTGAGGCCTGGCCAGGCCCAGGGTTAGGGTCGATCGGAGGCCACGCGGCCTCGTGGTGTAGTGTCCAAGATGGCGCCCAGGTTGGGCGCGCGGGCCAGTAGTGGATCAGGCCCACGAGGTCGATATGTTCAGAGGCAGGGGTCCCGGAGGGGACGGAAAACGTGAAGTGGTGGTGTGTGACACTTGAGGGACCGGGCTCGGGCCTGGTCGGGCAGAGGGGGAGCGGGCCCTTTATGTGGCCTGTCCAACATGCGTCCCCCCCAGCTGAAGGCGGGGAGAGTCACCCATCCTCTTGGGGACTCTCCTCGTCGAGGCGGAAAAAGCGTGACAGGCCATCCGCGTTGGCGTGATCTGGCCCAGGCCGATGTTCCACAGTGAAGTCCATCCCTTGTAGGGAGATGGACCAACGTAGTAGTTTTGGGTTCTCCCCCCGCATCTGCATCAGCCACTGCAGGGGTCGATGATCGGTCTGTACCCGGAAGTGTGTGCCAAAGAGATAGGGCCGGAGCTTTTTGAGGGCCCATACCACGGCGAAGGCCTCCCTCTCGATGGTGCTCCAGCGTTGTTCTCGAGGTAGGAGTCGCCTGCTGATGAAGGCCACTGGCTGATCAAGGCCTTCGGGGTTCAATTGAGACAGGACCGCCCCAATGCCGTGGTCGGAGGCATCCGTCTGGACGACGAATTCCCGGCTGTAGTCGGGGGCCTGGAGCACAGGGGCGGAGCACATGGCGGCCTTCAGTTGTTCGAAGGCTGTTTGGCAATCTGGGGTCCAGTTGACCTTCTTTGGTTGATTTTTGGACGTGAGTTCTGTGAGGGGCCCCACTATGGTACCATAGTCCTTCACGAACCGTCGGTAATAGCCCGTGAGTCCCAGAAAGGCGCGTACCTCGGTCTGGGTGATAGGGGGCTGCCAGGACTGGATGGCGGCGATCTTGAGCTGCAGAGGGGCCACCAGGCCGCTTCCCACCTGGTGTCCGAGGTAGGTTACGGACCCCTGCCCAATTTGGCATTTGCTGGCCTTGATCGTGAGGCCAGCTCGCTGAAGGGCCTGTAGCACCGCTCGGAGGCGGTGGAGGTGGTCGGACCAGTGGTGGCTGTATACAGCGATGTCGTCTAGGTAGGCGGCGCTGAATCCTTCGAGCCCGGCCAAGACCTGATTAACGAGTCGCTGAAACGTTGCTGGGGCATTCTTCATGCCGAAGGGCATGACCTTGAAATGATAATGGCCGTCAGGAGTGGAAAATGCAGATCGTTCTTGGGCCCGGGGTGTGAGGCCGATCTGCCAGTAGCCCGCCGTCAGGTCGAAAATGCTGAGGTAGCGGGCAGCTCCCATGCGGTCGATTAGTTCGTCTGCTCGGGGGATGGGGTGTGCGTCTGTTCTGGTGACCGCATTCAAGCCCCGGTAGTCGACGCAGAACCGGAGTTCCGGTGCGGTGCCGGGGGCGGCCGCTTTGGGGACCAGTACTACTGGGCTGGCCCAGGGGCTGGCTGAGGGCTCAATGACCCCGAGCGTGAGCATTTTGGTTACTTCTTCCTGGATGCAGGCCCGTACCCGATCTGGTACGCGGTAGGCCCGGTGGCGGATAGGGGGGCTGTCCCCCGTGTCCACGTCGTGCACACACCAGGCAGTGACACCTGGGGTGAGGGAAAATAGGCTGGCGAACTGCAACAGAAGGTCTCGACATTCTTGGCGTTGTCCCAGGGTGAGGGCCTCCGAGAGTCGGACTCCGTCCACGGAGCCGTCTTTCTCCCGAGTCCGTAGGAGGTCAGGGAGGGGTTCGGAGTCTTCTTCGGCTCCATTGTCTGTGGCCATCAGGAGGCTGAGTTCTGAACGCACGAAATGGGGTTTCAGCCTATTAGCGTGGAGGACCCGGAGGGGGTTCCGTGAAGATTCCATGTCGATGAGATAGGTGACAGGGCCCTTGCGCTCGACTACTTTGAAGGGCCCCGCCCACTTGTCTTGCAGGGCGCCGGGTTCGGTGGGGGACATCACCCATACTTGTTGGCCGGGTTCGAATTCGATGGAGGAGGCATTTTGGTCATACCACTTTTTCATGTCCTCTTGACTGGCCTCCAAGTTTGCTTTTGCCAGCTCTCTGAACCGTCGGGTCTGGTTGCGGAGGGTTAGGAGGTATTTGAAGATATCTGGAGGGTTCTTTAGAGGGGGCATTTCCCAGCCTTCCTTGACTAGACTGAGCGGCCCCCGTACGGGGTGTCCATACAATAGTTCAAACGGGCTGAAGCCGAGGGACTTCTGGGGGACCTCTCGATATGCGAAGAGGAGGCACGGCAGTAGCACATCCCACTGGCGGCGGAGGGGCTCTTCCAACCCCCCAATCATCCCTTTGAGCGTGCGGTTGAACCGCTCAACGAGTCCGTTTCCTTGAGGGTGATAGGGGGTCGTGAATCGGTAGGTGACCCCACACTGTTGCCAGAGGGACTTCATATATTTGGAAATAAAGTTCGTGCCTCTGTCGCTGACGACTTCCCGGGGGAAGCCCACACGGGAGAAGATCCCCATCAGGGCCCGGCCGACTACCGGGGCTGTCACAGTTCGCAGGGGAACAGCCTCGGGGTAGCGGGTGGCGTGGTCCACCAGTACCAGGATGAACCGATGTCCTTGTGCTGTACGGGGGTCCAGGGGCCCCACAATGTCTATCCCGACCCTCTCGAACGGGGTGGTGACCACTGGAAATGGTTGCAGGGGGGCTTTTAGTTTGCGGCCGCTCTTTCCACTGGCTTGGCACGTGGGGCAAGATCGGCAATGCTGGAGTACATCATTTCTCATTTTAGGCCAGAAGAAGTGGGTCACTAGGCGGCTGTAAGTTTTATCCTGACCCAGGTGTCCAGCCAGGGGGACATCGTGGGCCAGATTTAGCAAGAAGTCTCTAAAACGGAGGGGCACCACTAGCACTCGGCTGGCCCCCAACTCCGCGATCCTTTGTTCACTGTATAGCAGATCATTGTCCCAATAGATCCAATGTGTTCCGGAGGTATCCCCTGCGCTCTGGGCGAGGGCTTGTTGGCGGAGTCCCTCGAGGGAGGGACAGGTCTTCTGTTCTTGGCGAAACTGCTCCTGTGTGGGCCCCCCCTCTTGATGCCACTGGTCGAGGCCAGCGAGGTCCGGAGGTTGAGCTGGTTCTGGGGGGACGGCACGGTCGGTGTCTTCGACTGGAGCGACCGGGGGAGGAGGCGCCGGCCATTCGGGTTCCTCGGGTCGGGGATTGGCACGGGCGGCCATGGACCGGGTGGTGACGCACGCCCAGTCCGGGATGCCTAACATCCCCAGGTGTTCTCTTCGTTCTACGGCTGCCCACGGAGAGCTTTCAAGGTCATTTCCCAGGAGGCAGTCTACGGGGGCATCATCTCGGACCGTCACCTTCAACATGCCGGAGACCCCTCCCCATTCGAAAGGGACGCAGGCCATCCGACACAGACTCTCCGAGTTATCGGCTGAACGGACAGGGCAGAGAATATTTGGTAGGAACTGTTCTGGGGTCACCAGGTGACAGCGGACGGCTGTTACACTGGCCCCGGTGTCACGGAGGGCTTCGGCCTGGCGTCCATTGATGCTCACCCATTGGCTGTACTTTCGGGTGTTAGCGGGTAGGGGGACCCGCGGGACCATGTCTTTCCCCCCTAAGCATGCTAGGGCCATGGCGGCTGGCTCCCATTCTTGATGCTCTTGCTCATATTCCTCCTGCTCTTCGGAGATCTGTTCTTCCCCCAGGGCAGCAGCAGCCACCTGGCGGGGTCTTGGGCTCTGGTACTGTGGGCAATTTGGGTTGTTTGCATAGTGGCCGACTCGTTGGCATCGGTGACACGTGACATTGGCTCTGTATCCCGGTCGTGCCGGGGTGCTGCCCCGGTTGGCCGGGGGGGTGGTGCTGGTAGCGGGGGCGGCCGGAGCGTTGTCTCTTCCTCGTCCTTGGCCCCCTCCTCCTCCTCGGGGACGGTGCTGACCGTGGTTGTTCCGTTCTGTTCATAGGATCCATTTCGGCCCACTCTGGTGATTTCCCACCGGTCAGCCTCGGCGGCGAGCTGCCGTGGATCAGTCAATTTGCTGTCGAGGAGGTGCTGCCGGAGCTCAATGAAGCAATTGTTTGATAGATGCTCCCACACCATGAGATTGAAGAGTTGTTCGTAAGTTGTGACATTACTTCCTTTGATCCAGCCTTCGAAGGCTCGGCTAAAATAATTCACGTAGTCCACCCAAGTTGTACCCGGGATGCGGGTGCAGTCTCGGAACCTCTGACGGTACATCTCGGGTGTGAGCCCATAACGGGTGAGGAGGGCAGCTTTCATGTGGTCGTAGGAGGTCATCAGATGGTCCGGGAGCTGTAGCAGGGCATCGCGGCCCTCATTGAGGAATCTCCCCCATAGACCGGCTCCCCAGTCGCTTCGATCGATCCGGTGAGCGGTCATAGCAATTTCGTAGGCCTTGAACCATTGCTGGATGTCGTCCTCTCGGAAGTATTCTCGAACGACATCCTTGGGGATGTGTACCTTCTTATCTGTTGTCCCTGGGGTGTGGGGTTGCTCGGGCACCCCTAATTCTTTGTTCTGTTTGCGTAAGTCTATCTCAGCTAATTTGCGCTCGTGTTCATATGCCAGTCTTTTTTCCTCAAGCTCCCTTTGTCTCTGTTTCTCCTCTCTTTCTTCTCGGAGACGCAGGTGCTCTAAGCTCAGTTTCTGTTCGGCCAATTTAAGTTCACCATCCATTTTGAGCCGGGCCATTTCTAGTTCATGTAGTCGTGTTCTTTCTCGTTCTTGGATCTCGTTTTGCGAGAGACCCGTTCTTCGCTCCTCGGGGGCCGTGGTGTCTTTTTCTACTGCTGCGGTATTTTGGTCCGGGGATCTGACGGCCCCGGTTTCTGCCCAGGACTCCAGGGCATGCTTGAAATCATCTTTGGTACTTAGACCGGTGGTAGCGATACCTAGTTCGATGCAGAATTGTTTTAATTCACGATGGCTGTATTCTTCCAATTTCTCCATCTGAAATTTCTCGGTGGATCCGCTTTCTTTGGTTGTCATCGTGATTTCGTCGTGGGGTGAGCTACTCTCTGTACGATTATGCGGTGATTCGGATCGCGCCGCTGGCCACCAATGTTAGACGGACCGGGAGGGTCGGCCGAGGATAAGGGGAGAGGTCTCCAGGGAGAGCCGCCTCCAGCGATCGTACAGACAAGTAACTTCCCCCCCACAGACGTACACCACACAAGGTTAAGGTTCAACGATACTTTATAAGCAATTCTTCAAGTACGGTAAAATGATACAAGGAGGTCTGGACTCCGGGGTCCCCTCGATTCCGGTCTCTTGATTGGGAAAAGGGTAGCGGGACAGTCTTGTTACCAATGGACGAAATAGCTCTCAATCCTCGAGCTCGGCGTTCTAGATGGACGGGCCGCGGCGGAGCCAGCAGGTCCCGAGATGGATGAAGGAAGCGACGGTCCGCGGCGGAGCCAGCAGGTCCCGATGAGGATGGTAGTTACAAACGGGCCGCGGCCACGCCAGCAGGTCCCGACGACGATGAAGGTTACGAAGGTTGCGGCAGCGCCAGCAGGCAGGACGATAGTTCGCAAGGCAGGGCTACGGCAGCGCCAGTAGTCCGTCAAGGATGAGTTCTTCGCTGCGTCTCTCGACTCCAGGATACAACTGCCTTCCTGCTCTGGAGCTGCCCCAGTTATAGGGCTGATGCCCTTTGATGTCCGGACCCTCGCACTTGGAGGTCGGGAGGTCCGGGATGGGGGAGTCTAGACACCCAGCAGGGGGGTGGAGCCAGCGCCCGGGGGAGCTGGGGCTGAGCGGTACCTGGCGGGGGAGAGCCATCGACACCTCTTTCTCCCATTGACCTGCCAAGTAGTCCGCTCACCTCCTGGGTGGATGGTGGTGCCGGGATGTCTGAGGCCTGGCCAGGCCCAGGGTTAGGGTCGATCGGAGGCCACGCGGCCTCGTGGTGTAGTGTCCAAGATGGCGCCCAACGGGCCAGTAGTGGATCAGGCCCACGAGGTCGATATGTTCAGAGGCAGGGGTCCCGGAGGGGACGGAAAACGTGAAGTGGTGGTGTGTGACACTTGAGGGACCGGGCTCGGGCCTGGTCGGGCAGAGGGGGAGCGGGCCCTTTATGTGGCCTGTCCAACACTGACCCTTTGTGAGGCCAATTTCCTTAGTTGATTCTTGTCTGAGATTGCGAGTCAAAGTTCAGGACATCGTTAGGTTTTAGCTTTTCTACACATGCCTTATCTTGCTAGTTATCTAGCATTGTCTCCTTTTTATGCTCCTTCGTTACATGCATTGTGCTTTCAATTATGGGTTTGTCCGGCTTGTGGAGATTGAATTTGGGACATCATAATCATTAACTTGTGGGGTTGGTACAATGTAAAGTGAGCCTTTTGAAATGTGATAATGTATAGAAATGTGTTTCTATTGGTCAGAATTTGCTGCAGTGGGTGTCCATTTGTAATGTGAGTATTGTGTATAAATACTGATGTGTTGCTCTACAAAATTGAGCAGTTTCTTGAGTTGTACACCGTGTTGTATTGCTGGGTTTACTGCTACTAGCTGCAGCTAATAATTTTATCTCTGACGCCACCTAGCATTATACCGTGGCTCTGTTTGCCAAGACAGGGGAACTCAAAGACTTTGGGCTTGTCCCAGGCGCTGCTGGGTTCTAAAAACCCGGTTCTTCACATGGATGATACAGAGCGCCCTTATAGTTAAGTCCATTGCTGCCTGGATGACACAGCCGCCCTCATAGCTAAGACCAGCGCTGCCTGAATGATACAGAGCACCCTCATAGCTAAAAAGGAAGCTGCCTGTATGATACAGAGCGCACAATGCACTGCGTAGAAGATACAGAGCGCCCTCATAGCTAGGCCCGGCACTGCCTGAATGATACAGAGTGCCCTCATAACTAAGATTGGTTCTGTCTGGATGATACAGAGCGCTTTCATAGCTAAGACCAGCGCTGCCTGGATGATACAGAGAGCCTTCATTGCTAAGACCAGCACTGCCTGGATGATACAGAGCGCCCCCCATAGCTAAGACCAGCGCTGCCTGGATGATACAGAGCGCCCTCATAGCAAAGACCAGCGCTGCCTGGATGATACATAGGCTTTCCTGTTTTCAGTTTCTATTTTTGGTCAATTCTGGTGGTGTTTTTTCAGTGTTTTCCAGTGATTTCCATACCTCAAAAAAACAGTGCTTTTCAGTGTTTACTCATTTTCGCGCCATAAAAAACAACTGAAACGGTGTTTTGCCGGTGTTTATGAAACGCTTTGCTTTTATGATTGCTTTTTCAATTGTTTTTCAGAAATTGTATATTGCTCTACATTTCAGAAGCTTAATAAAGTCATGAAATACTTTCCATTGTTCTTTGATTCTGCAGCTCAGATTTAACAAGCATTTGCAATGCAATAGTTTTCGCATTTATGCGAGTTTAAGCTACTGGCATTGTAAAACGCAAACAAAAATAAAAGGCATTGTTATTTGCAATGTGAATAGCTCAAACTGCTTAAATGCAAGACCTATTGCATTGTAAAGGCTTGTTTTAAATGGAAGCGTGCATTGGTCACTCAGCAAGTGTTTGTCAAATATACGTAGAGAACTTTTTTAAATGCTATTATGAAATTGCAATGTGGCTGAAGGGGCATATGCAAGTCAAAAAAATGGGGTTAAAAAAAGACTTCCTCTAGCAAAAAAAAGTTATGAGTATTTGGAGCTTTGTTGTTGCACTTGATTTTTTTTGGTCCAACAGTGACTGCTCTCCAACAGGATTGTGTAGCAAGTGCTGAAATGGAATAAGGTACTGTTAGGTGCACCATGTGCTGGGCGGCGTGCGTTGTGAACTCCAGCAACATGTGGACGGCTTGCGAATGGATCAGTATGCTGGGGAGGAAGAGGCAGTGTATTACCATATTTGTTTACAGTTAATGCAGAGATGCATGGAGAACATGTAGATGTTTGTAGAGGGTGAGCACACTGAAATCATGGAGGATGGACTAATTTATGTAATGTGCGGAAGGTTACCAGGTCAGGTGAGGTCAACAAAAGTGATGGGCGGCATTTTGCTCGTTTTGGATGGCGAAGATGAATCCAAGAAGGGGATTCCCTCCAAAAGAGGGTGGGAGTTGCATAGTATTGTCTACGGTTCAGCATAGAAGTCTGAAACAAAGTGGGTGGCCGACTGCAGCCCCGCCAGTAGGGGACTATAGCGAAGCCGCAAACACTTACACACTGTACAGAATAGTTTTGCCACCTGCATTTCTTGCTTGGATAGCACTGCTTAATAGCCAGCCCATGGCAGTAGCGCAGATAAATGGTGTATACTCCAACCCCTTTTCGATCTCTATAGGAACTACTCAGGGGTGTCCCCTATCACTTCTGCTCTTCGCCCTTGCATTTGAACCACTAGCTGCTAAACTCCAAAAACATCATAGAGCATATGCTATTCAATATCCCTCCTGACAGATAATAGTGTCACTCTATGCAGATTACATCACCCTTTACCTCCGGGAGTCGAATATAAGTTTGAATCCTGTTTTGTGAGAGTTCATTAAGTTTAGTGACATTTCTGGGATACATATTAATTGGAGTACGTCTCAGATTTTCCCTCTAACCCCACCCACCCCCGAATCCCCCCAAGAATGTCCGCTAACATGGTGCGCTTCGGAAATGAAATAGCTGGGTGTGAGGATATCCCGCCATAGGGAAGAGACACTGAGGGCAAACTATGGAGTCACCTTAGAATCCATCACAAATCTAATAATTGGTTGGATAGCAATGGTGCTCTCCCTGGCAAGCAGAGTCTCACTGATAAAAATGGTAATTCTACCCAAATTACTTTATTTTTTCATCACCATACCATCCAGGCCGCTCTTCTTTAGCGCAATTAAAACGCAGCTTATCAGATTGGCGTGGGGAGGAAAAGAACCCCGTATAAGCAGGCAGACACTGACGCTTCCTTTCTCACAAGGAGGGTTTGAAGCACTAAACATTGAATTATACTTTCTTTGCTCCCAGGCACACAATGTAATACATTAGCTTCATCCGCCGCCATTTAAGCCTCACCTAGCTATCGAATAGGGTTACATGACGCCATTGCCATCAGAAGCTTATTTAGGCTCAGAGACCCCAGTGAGAGACGCCACATATTCAACAGTAGCATGCACGGGCCTCGCCTGAAGGCGACTGTTCAAACAAGCATTAAAAATGCAATAGGTCTCGCCTTTCATTAAGTTAAAGCCATTTGCTTTGCTATACAATACCATTAGGAAAGCAAATGTCTTTAACTTAATCAAGGCGAGACTTATTGCATTTTCAATGCTTGTTCCCATTGCACCCACCCCACCCGTACCCTTGTGTGTCTCTCTGCCCACCCTCAATCCCCTTTTTCCACACTAAAGCCTCACCCTTCTCTTGTGAGATGGTTACATTTTTCTGCCTTGGGAGTCCAAGCCACCTTGGCTGGTCGCTCAGTCCTTTTCAAAGTTCTCCAGGCATACGTAGTCCTTGGCTGCTTGTCTGTGCTGGTAGGGCTTTTGTGTAATGTAACTTAAGTGAACTGCATCTTACCCCTTGTATACAGTGCTGACCATATTCAGGGTAAGTACAGGGTGAGCCCAAGGGTTTCGGAGCAGGTTCCTTCTGCCTTACCCTCTCAGACAGCCTGTTTCCCTCAGTTTAGTCCGGTTAGTTACTTTCTGGTCCTGTGGGTTTCTGTGGTGAATGTCCGCGTCCACAACTTCTCTGAAGGAGCATAGTGGGCCCAACAACCCCTTGGCGTGGAAGGGAGAGGCATGCCCCTGCAGAGCCTCTAAGTGCAGCTTGGGCCCAGCCTGTTGGAGAACCGGGCAGACGCCAACCCTGTAAAATATTCATGCCCGGCGTCCGTAATGACAGCTTTGTTAGTGATAATACGACCGAGCCGAGGCTCCGTTAACCCGTGGTGCGCAGCCAAATATTTTATGGAAAGTTGTTGCCACAATGCACCGCCTGTTCACTTTAACTCGCGATTATACGGTAACATTATTTTGTTATCGTTCCCTTTCAGGGTATTGGTTATTATAATGGCACTATTTTCTGTCATACTGGGAGCTGGTAATTGAGCGGACAGTCAGTCCCGTCTCCCTACCCATCCCGCTCCGTCACTAGGTCGAGGCTTTAAACTAAACTAAACAAGTTGTGTGCAAGATTCTCTGGCTGGTTTAATAAGGCACTGCCGGCGCCCGACACAACCCACTGAACGGGACAAAAGCAAGTTCAAACAAAGATGGCATTGGCGTGCAGTCTACTATTTGAAAGCATCGGCCACTCGAAGAGTCTGTTTGTTTCCGCCACACACTGTTCCACTCAGTGCTTTCTGTACTTTTATAGACACACATTTTTGTGCGGTGCCATATCCAGTCTTTAAGCCACGCACCCCCCCCCAACAAGGCCTAAAAGACACTGGGGCTGAGGTGACAACACCTGGCTGCTAGGAAGGCTGCTTCTCTTATCCCCCTCCCAGCCCACAATAGCCTGAGGTGTGAATGGCACAAAGGCCACAAATCAGCCCTCCCCGCGCGTATTCACACCCTCCTTTGTTGGCCCCATAACCTAAAGACCAAAGCCCAGCAGGGGATGACACTGCTACTTCCCAGGCAGGCCCCACGAAGCAGGGGGCCAAGGCAAGAATTCCCCAAAGGCCAGAGCAACACCGGGGGCCCCAGCCTCAAATTACAGCAAGTCAGGAGAGAACCGTGATGCTGGCGTCTCATTAGAGTGCCATGGCCTGACGGGGATTAGGGAAGACTGTAAGTCTCTTGGGCAGGTTTGCAGAGGCCCAAAAAAAACGGTCCAAAAGTGCCCCTGGAGCCCTGGCCCATCGGCGAATGCCCACCTTCCCAATCCGACCCTGGCCAAAACAACGTGTTGCAGTCTTGAGGCCTCCGGGTTCTGGCCTAGCGCAGTATGTGATGGAGCGGCCTGCCTGCAGCACAGCACGGCGCCACACGGAGCGGCCGCTGTGAGACTCAGTGACTAAACTGATTCAGGTGACCTGGATGGACCCTGTGATCTGCAGGCCTTTTAAGATCAACTGAGCAGCATTAAGGAGGGTAAAAGAGACAGCACTCGTATAAGCGTTTAGAAATGGCAGAAGTGCGGTGTTAAAGTACTGTGTTTAAAACAATTTGGAATTATACACAGTAATGTAATGTAACACACAATATTGAGTGTCCAAAGTCTGCCCGGGCGAGATGCTTTCTAGCACCCGGACTTTCTTTGGCAATGTTCATTGTTGTCCTAGCCAGACACCAGGAGGAGCTTCTAAAGCCTGCCAGGGAGCTATATGCAAATGCCGTGTCAGACAACAACAGCTTTATAGAAAGAGAAACATTCCCAAAAGCCTCAGCCATTTCCGCATGAGTCTGAAAGAAGTGGCGACCAGAAGGAAGATAGACAGGTGTCCTATTATTTGCTGTGGGCAGCTCAGCTGGTTTCGTTTTCTCTGCTGCTTGTCTCGTTGATATGTTTTCGTTCTGGCTTAATGTTTCTCAGGTCGGTCTGCAAGATTTTCCTCAGTGGCTGGCATCGGGACACAGGGTGCCGAGATCGCCAAAGGCTACCCAGGGCCACGACCTGTCTCACGAACCCCCCACCTCCCATCCCCCCTCCACCTCTTCCAGACGTATGGGTGTGACGGCTGACATGGCAGGTACAGGAGATGAGCTGCCACTCACCATTACACATTATTTATATATTCCCGGCCCCGTGCACGGCAGCGCTGAGGCTGAGCAACTCGGTGAAAACGACAAAAGCAGGGTTGGGGAATGATAGTGTAACCAGATTGGTGTCACCCGGTGCGGTCCTCACCCCCCGCACCCCCTAGTGACGCCGCTGTCCCTTTATGAGCTATGAAAGCTCCTTTTGTTGGTGGCACCCCTCGGGCTGTTCTCAGACAGAGGCGCAACAGGAGACACTCTGCTGCCTTTGTCCAGCGAATGCGGGGTGTGGGCTTCTCTCTGCTGTCCCGCGACCCTGCTGGCTTAAATCCGCAGCAGTGGGAGGACATTCCTCAAGGATAGTTCTTTTTTGTGCTCCTTTGGCTCCCTCAAGTGGCCAAGCGGAGCAACAAATATGTAAAAAAAAATCAGTGACACTCGAAATATGTAAAAAAACAGTGACACTCGGTTTAAACCAGGTCACCTTATTTTCAATCGGTAGGGTATTATCGTTTACATTCGGTTTAAACCGAATTCCGAACAGCCTAATGATACAGAACGCCCTTATACCTAAGACCAGCACTGCTTGGATGATACAGAGCGCACTCATAGCTAAGATCAGCGCTGCCTGTCTGAATGATACAGAGCATCCCCAGAGGTAAGACCGGCGCTGCCTGGATGATACAGAGCGTCTCATAGCTAAGACCAGCGTTGCCTGTATGATACAGAGCGCACTTATAGGTAAGACCAGTGCTGCCTGGATGACACAGCCGCCCTCATAGCTAAGACCAGCGCTGCCTGGATGATACAGAGCACCCTCATAGCTAAGAAGGACGCTGCCTGTAAAATACAGGGTACCCAATGCACTGCGTAGAAATACAGGGCGCCTTCATAGCTAGGCCCGGCACTGCCTGGATGATACAGAGTGCCCTCATAACAAAGATCGGCTCTGTCTGGATGATACAGAGCGCTTTCATAGCTAAGACCAGCGCTGCCTGGATGATACAGAGCACCCTCATTGCTAAGACCAGCACTGCCTGGATGATACAGAGCGCCCCACATAGCTAAGACCGGCACTGCTTGGATGACACAGCGAGCGCTCTAAGCTAAGACCAGCGCTGCCTGGATGACACAGAGCGTATCATAGCTAAGACCAGCACTGCCTGCATGATATAGAGCACACTGGGCTAAAACTAGAGCTGGCTAGATGATAGAGAGCGCCCAGATGGCTAAGACCGACTCTGCCTGGATGATACAGAGCACCCTAATAGATAAGCCCAGCACTGCCTGATGATACAGAGTGGCCTCATAGCTAAGACTGGCACTGCCTGGATATTACAGAGCACCCTCATAGCTAAGAAAAGCGCTGCATTGATAATGCAGAGCGCCCTTATAGCTAAGACCAGCACTGCCTGAATAATACAAAGCGTCCTCATAGCTAAGACCAGAGCTGCCTGGATGATACAATGCGCACTCAAAGCAAAGACCAGCGCTGCCTGAATGATTCAGAGCGCACTCATAGCTAAGACCAGCGCTGCCTGGATGATACAGAGTGCCCTCATAGCTAAGACCAGCACTGCTTGGATGATACAGAGCGCCTCATAGCTAAGACCGGCACTGCCTGGATATTACAGAGTGCCCTCATAGCTAAGAAAAGCAATTTGTGGATGATACAGAGCGCCCTCATAGCTAAGACCAGCACTGCCTGAATGATGCAAAGCACTCTCATAGCTAGTACTAACGCTGCCTGGATGATACAGAGCATCTTCATAGCTAAGACCGGCCTGTCTGGATGAAGCAAAGCGACCCCAGAGCTAAGTCCAGCGTTGCCTGGATGATACAGAGCGCCCTCATAGCTAAGAACGGTGCTGGCTGGATAATACAAGGCGCCCTCATAGCTAAGACCAGCGCTGCCTGAATGAAACAGAACGCCCGTATAACCAAGACAAACACTGTTTGGAAGATACAAAGCACCTTCATAGCTTAGGCTAGCGCTGCCTGGATGATACAGAGCGCCCTCATAGCTAAGAGCAGCGCTGCCTGGATGGAACAGAGCGCCCTCATAGCTAAGACCGGACGGTCTGGCTGAAACAAAGCGACCTCAGAGCTAAGACCAGAGTTGCCTGGATGATACAGAGTGCCCTCATAGCTAAGACCGGCGCTGCCTGGATGATACAGATCGCCCTCATAGCTAAGACCAGCGCTGCCTGGATGATACAGAGCGCCCTCATAGCTAAGACCGGTGCTGCCTGGATAATACAAGGCGCCCTCATAGCTAAGACCAGCGCTGCCTGAATGAAACAGAACGCCCTTATAGCAAAGACAAGCACTGTTTGGAAGATACAAAGCATCTTCATAGCTTAGGCTAGCGCTGCCTGGATGATACAGAGCACACTCATAGCTAAGACCAGCACTGCCTGGATGATACAGAGCGCCCTCATAGCGAAGACCAGCGTTGCCTGGATGATACAGAGCACCCTCATAGCTAAGACCAGTGCTGCCTGGATGATACAGAGCACCCTCTGAGGAATTGAAATCCGAATCAGGCCTTGCATGTAACCTAAAGATACATATTTGTAGTTAGTGATTAGAGTGATGCACCTACTTAGTTCAGTGTGAGTGTTTTAGCCCTAACGCATCTCTGATATACAATAACCTAGGAACCGCTGTATGCCTTAAACTAGTTTTCACTCTGAAACGGGCTGACATAGATTAGCCCGACCAGCGCCATTTTGTGGCCTGCTCTGCTTATAGTTTTAGTGGAAACCTTCCATTGCTTTTCGTTCTAGCTGTTCCCTTGAGAAATAGCCTAACACATGTAACTGACTGGGTGTGAGTGTTTGATTGGTTCAGATGCTCCGTCCATCACCACCCCCTTTTGTAGCGCTTTGGCCGCCATAAGTGTGGCAGGGTATGCTGAGACATGAGTACCTTGCTCACTTTGCCACTGGATTCAAGCAAGTTGGGCTGAAGACGGCTGTAATGCCAGAAACCGGTCCTCGGAAGCTTGTTTCCGGTCCAGGGAAGGCATGGCTTTGCAGTTCGGGCTGGACTGTTCCCATGAGGCACAGGGTTAGACTGATTTGCATATAGCCATGTCTGAACTGGGGTGGCAGAGTGGGCTAAAGAACGGTGATGGATCAAACCTAGATCTTTTGACTGGGTGTGAGTGTTTAATTGGTTCAGATGCTCCGTCCATCACCACCCCCTTTTGTACCGCTTTGGCAGCCATAAGTGTGGCAGGGTATGCTCAGACGTGAGTCCCTTGCTCACTTTGCCACTGGATTCAAGCAAGCCGGGCTGAAGACGGCTGTAATGCCAGAAACCGGTCCTCGGAATCTTGTTTCCGGTCCAGGTAAGGCATGGCTTGACAGTTTGGGCTGGACTGTTCCCATGAGGCAAAGGGTCAGATTGATTTGCATATAGCCATGTCTGAACTGGGGTGGCAGAGTGGGCTAAAGAACAGTGATGGATCAAACCCAGATCTTTTGACTGGGTGTGAGTGTTTGTTTGGTTCAGATGCTCTGTCCATCACCTCCCCCCTTTGTACCGCTTTGGCCACCATAAGTGTGGCAGGGTATGCTCAGACATGAGTCCCTTGCTCACTTTGCCACTGGATTCAAGCAAGGCGGGCTGAAGACAGCTGTAATGCCAGAAACCGGTCCTCAGAAGCTTGTTTCCGGTCCAGGGAAGGCATGGCTTGGCAGTACGGGCTGGACTGTTCCCATGAGGCACAGGGTCAGACTGATTTGCATATAGCCATGTCTGAACTGGGGTGGCAGAGTGGGCTAAAGAACGGTGATGGATCAAACCCAGATCTTTTGACTCAGTGTGAGTGTTTGATTGGTTCAGATGCTCCGTCCATCACCACCCCCTTTTGTACCGCTTTGGCAGCCATAAGTGTGGCAGGGTATGCTCAGACGTGAGTCCCTTGCTCACTTTGCCACTGGATTCAAGCAAGCTGGGCTGAAGACGGCTGTAATGCCAGAAACCGGTGCTCGGAAGCTTGTTTCCGGTCCAGGGAAGGCATGGCTTGGCAGTTCGGGCTGGACTGTGTAGGAGAGTAGGGTCTGCTATCCTATGGTCACCCCAAATTTTTGCTTTTTGCTTCACTGGTTTCTGACTTAATGTGGCTGTGGGCCTGCTAATCAGACCCACAGCCTGCTGTTCTCTCTCTAAATTACTGCCAATGCACTCTAGGTGCATTACGAATTGGAACTGGTTCACCTTATGAGCCCCTGTAATAGTGCACCCTAGGTGCCCAGGGCATAGGTGTATCCAAGGCCTACCAGGGGCTGCAGCACGTATTGTGCCACCCCTGGCCTGGCCTCCATATTTGACACAACTGGCTGATCACTCAGCTGGGGTAAGTCGGTGTAACCACCTCTTTCTTAGGTACAGTATGTCTGTGCCTAACCCTAAACTGGACACATATGTTCCTATCAGCCACTCCTATGGAAGGCCTCATCAATCCTGGAGGCAGAGTGCTTGGAAATATGTGAGATGGTGCTCTAGCATGAGCTGAGCCTGTCTGCAGCTGTCGGGAACAACTCCCTAAGCTGTTCCGGGATATTGCCATACCATATACTCTTAAGTGCATTATAATCCTCGCGGTTAAATGCTATCTTTGGTTTGGCTTTATCAAAACATGTCGAGTAAGGTGTCATACGAATTGGAATACTATTCCCTCGCCAATTCTGGCGACGGGGATAGCATTCCACCCTTCTAGAGGGACACGACATGTGTGTAGCCGTAACCCCGGTTAAAGTTAAACAGAGCCTCAGCTTCACAAAATGGACGCTGCCACCACAGACACAAGTCTGGCCTCCTGCTGCTGACCGAAACTCGGCAGATGGTGGCCTGGACAAAGGGTTTCCTGCCTTGGGAGGTGCGAGCACCACCCCAGACAGGATTTTGTGTATTGGGTAGGACAGGGCTGAATAGAATCAGACATGCCCGGGGCACACAAGGTGTCCCCGTGCATAGGCCAGTCCAAACCGGTTCTGGGGCCTTCCAGCCCCAGTCCTGGCGTGGAGCTGGACAAAGGAAAGGGGGTGTAACCGCCCCCCTTCCTGGTTCCTCCCAGAGGAGGGACCTAGTAGGTGATCCACCCCCTAGATTGGGAATAAGAGGGGGAGCAGTGCCATTGCACAGCAGATCATCCTGAAATCAACTTTAAACAAGAAGAAGACTGGACTTCGACATTCTGCTGCACAGAAGACTGAAGAGAATCTCCCTTGTGGCCTAGGAGTGGCCACCCTGTGAACACAGGTACCAACCAGCAACTCGACGTCTGCTTTGCCGCCGCCTCCCGCCGGAGACCGAGCCCAGAGCCCGACAAGAACCAGACTCCCAGACCTCTCAGAGCCCGATCCACAGTCCCTGCAAAGAAGGGACCCGTGGAGGCACCGAGTGACGTGGGACCGGACCTCTTGAAAGACACTCGAAAAGCTGACTGCGCAGCTTCTGAGGCATCCTCGACGTTGTGCTTTGGGGATTGAGAACCCCTACCACCGAGCAGCCCTTGCACCGAAGATCAGCCCTCCAGCATCTCCACGATCTGCGTGGGGCCCTTTTGCATTGTGCCACTCGACGCGCCATCCCGGCCACTAGCCACGTGGTCAGCGGCCATCTTGGCGACGAACCCGAAGATTTACACAGCAGGTCTGGTTGCTCCAGACCTACCCAAGCTCCTGTGAAAAGGAGCACCCGCTCTGACCTTGCTGGTCCGAGTGAACAGCATCTTTCAACTTCTGCGTGGCTTGCATTTGCCAAGGCCTGTTTGCTCCGATCAGGTCGCCGACACCGCCAACAGCGAGAAGCCTACGTGGGACAGCTCGTGACCGACTCCTAGACGTCCTCGACCCCGGGTATCCACGTGGCTGCAGAAAGAAGCTACCCGACAACGCCTGTTTGCACCCGACATCGCCTGGTTCCAATCTGGTTCCACGGTAGTCACTGGCTAGTGACTTTGAACATTGTCCCCTCTGCTTTCAGGTCTTCACATCTTCAGATCCACCCTTGGATCCACCGGAACTCTTCTCATCGAGCCGCCTGCAGCATCCTCAGCTCCAAGCACCATCGACCAGCGTGACGAAACCCGACACAACTTCGACCCTGTGCACCCGCTTCCTGTGGGTGAGGTAACTCAGCTCCGCCGGTGCTCCTGCACTGGTACACATCCCAAGGGCCTGTGTTTCAAGTTTCAACTCCGTAGGTCACTCGGAAGGTTCCTAACTTTCTAACTTTGTGCTTTTTACGCACCATAGACTTTGTATTGAGAAGTGCGTGCACTTTGAACACTGCACCCGAGTCCCGTGGGCCTTTCCCGACTTAGTCATTGCCAGTCTCGAATAGCTCCAGCGATTCCCAAGGCCCTAGGCCTCTTCACTTTCCTCTAGGTATCTCTTATACCACTTTCTTAGTATATGGTTTAGGTGGCCCCTAGGGCTCATCCATATTGTGCAACTTTTGTGTATTTTAAACTGTCTTGTGATTTAACGCTTGTGCTTCTGTGCTCATAAAGAGTCCAGGGGATTTTATAGTTAATAAATCAATATATATTTTCAATATATATCTGTGTGGTGTCCCTTTCATTTGGTATTCAAGGGGGTTGTGTATGGTATAACAGCTGGCTTCACATGCCTTTCAGAGTTTAGCCTAAGACTGCTTTGTCCACGTTACCACTAGGATAACTGGTCTACAAGGTTGAATTACAACCATCATCATAAGGGTTGCTTGGCATGGTACAAAGTGATCACTAGAATTAGTGAGCATTATATACCAGGCCAACTTCTCACATTGGTGAGCAGCGGATTGGGATCTGAGCTTGCTGTTGTTTTACCATTACAATCTTTGAGATTATCATTTGAAAGATCATACAGGTACCTGCTAGGTACATATAAAACAAGACTAGTATACATAGGTTCTACTGAACTTAGTTGTTGTAGAGCAAAGGGAGTAGCACACCCTAGCTACAACTACTAGATAGGTTTAGTAGGTAAACACCAGTGTAGGTAGATTGCAACACATCCACCCACACTAGAGCAATGTCTGGAGCAGAAGGGTCCAGTGGACTTACTCCTGTTGAGAGTGACCCTCCAAGGGCACCATCCAAATTTGCTATTTTTTCCTTTAAGGAATTAAGACAGCTTTGTGTCTTAAGGGGTCTGAAGACAGGGCCTTCCCCTACTACAGACCACCTAAGAGAGCTCTTAGACCAGTCTGAGACTCTAAAGCCCTCTAAGGCAAACCCCACAGGGAATGCTGAAGGAGGCCATCCTTCAGAGGATGACACTGTAGACACCCCTGCCCCTATCATCCTGGTAGATGAGGAAGCCTCCACCACTGGAGCTCCTCAGGTAGATGTAGAGGAAGAAGAAGAGGAGGAGGAGGTGGAAAGCAGTGAGTCAGATGATTACAGAAATAGTCAGGTGCTGGTCAGTAGACTGAACCAGGCTAACTTAAGCTTACTTGGGAATGAATCAGGTAACAACCCATTCAGACCCCCAGGTGGACTTAACCAGGAGCATAGGAGGAGGAGGAATCACTCAGGTGACTCTGACAACTCCCATGCTTCTAGAGGTTCTCATGGTCACTCCAGAAGGAGGATGACTAGCCCTCAGAGAAGGGAACATGAGGCCAAATTGAGAGAATCTCAAATTAGAGAGGCTGAATTGAGAGTCCAGAGACAAGAGTTAGAGATTGCCCTGGCCCAAGAGAAACTTGCTAGAGCAAGACAGCCTAGAGAGAGTGGGATAATAGAACCCACTGGTGGCAGCAATATCCACAAGGATAAAGACAGGTCTTTTGATAATAGAAACCTGAGTAAGATTGTGCCCCCCTACAAAGCTGGGGATGATATCCATAAATGGATTACTGCAATGGAGAGAGCCTGCAGAGTACAGCAGATCCCTCAGGAGCAGTGGGCAGCAATCTTGTGGCTCTCCTTTGAAGGTAGAGGCCGAGACAGACTCCTCACAGTTAGTGATGGGGATTCTAGAAACTACCTGGTCCTGAAGAGTGCTCTGATTGATGGGTTAGGCTTAACCACTGAACAGTACAGGTTAATGTTCAGAGATACCCAGAAGACACAGACTCAGGACTGGTCTGAATTTGTTGAGTGTGCCACTAAGGCTCTGGAGGGATGGTTGCTGGGAAGCAAGGTTACAGACTATGAAGGATTGTATAATTTGCTGATGAGAGAACAAATTTTAAATAATTGTCAGAACCAGCAGTTGCATCAACATTTGGTTGACTCAGATTTGACCTCTCCCCAAGAATTGGGAAAGAGGGCAGATAAATGGGTAAGAACCAGAGTTAAGCAAAAGAACCAGAACCAGAACCAGAACCAGGGTGGTGACCAGAAGAAAACAGACCAGAAGGGTGGGGAGCAGAAAGCTAAAGACCAGAAGTCTTCAACAGGGCCCCAAACTGAGTCAGAGGGTGGGTCCCAAACTTCCAAGAAGAAGAAGAAAGAAGGTCAGAAGAAACCCTGGTGTAAAACTTGTAAGAACACCTCTCACTGGACAAGTGAGTGTAAAAAGGGTGGAGCCCCCAGCACTGCAGCCCCTAAGGCACCTGCACCCACTAGTACAGTTAGCAGTGCTGGTCCTCAAGCCAAGGGATTAGTGGGTATCACTTTGGGAACTGAAGGAGATTCTGACCTAGTCATAACCCTTACACAGGCTGTTCTGATTTGTGAAGGGGACATAGATTTGACCCCTGACATAAGTCCCAGTAACCTGGGCAAATACAGACAGACGCCTTTGATTAATAACAAAGTGGCTCAAGCTTACAGGGACACATGTGCCAGTGTTACTATGGTGACACCTAACTTTGTGGACCCTGGACAATACATGCCAGGCGATGATTACCTGGTGACCAATGCCAGCAATGTCACTACTACACATAGTGTGGCACTTGTTAACTTTTCCTGGGGAGGGGTAACTGGCCTAAAGAAAGTTGTGGTTAGTGCTGATCTCCCAGTAGAATGTTTGTTGGGCAATGACCTGGAGAACTCTCTATGGTCAGAAGTTGAGTACAGGACTCATGCAGAGATGTTAGGGATATCATCACATGTCCTTGCTGTGACCAGGTCACAGGCCAAAAAGTGCCTCTCTGAACCTCAGGTCTTGGATCCTGGAACAATGGACCAAGTACCTCCCAAGAAGAAGAACAGGAGGGTTAAGGCTGCGCCTTCCCAACTGCCTGCAAGTGAGGATCAGGCTTCACAGGAAACTGATCTTGAGACCCCTGAAGGAACTGTCCCTGAAGAACTTGAACCTGATCAGGTTGAGTTTCTGGGGACAGGGGGACCTTCTAGGGCAGACTTGGGGCAGGCTCAGTTAACCTGTCCTTCTCTTGAACCCCTCAGACAGCAGGCTGCTGCTGAGGCTGCTGGGAATGCTCAAGGTGCCCATAAAGTATATTGGGACGATGGACTCCTTTATTCAGAGGCTAGAGACCCCAAGCCTGGTGCTACCAGGAGGTTGGTTATACCTCTGCAATTTAGGGGCTTCCTACTCACCTTGGCCCATGATATTCCTTTAGCAGGACACCTAGGCCAGAACAAGACTTGGGACAGGCTTGTCCCTCACTTTCACTGGCCTCACATGTCTGAAGACACCAAGGAGTTTTGTCGCTCCTGTGAAACCTGCCAAGCCAGTGGTAAAGCAGGTGGAACAACAAAGGCCCCCCTAATACCACTACCTGTGGTGGGGGTTCCCTTTGAAAGAGTGGGGATTGATATTGTTGGTCCAATGGATCCCCCTACAGCATCTGGGCACAGATTCATACTGGTGGTAGTGGATCATGCCACCAGGTACCCAGAGGCAATTCCCCTTAGGACCACAACAGCTCCTGTTGTGGCCAGGGCCTTACTTGGAGTTTTCTCCAGAGTGGGGTTTCCTAAGGAGGTAATATCAGATAGAGGTGCCAACTTCATGTCTGGATATTTGACAGCTATGTGGAAGGAATGTGGTGTAAACTACAAGTTCACCACTCCTTATCACCCACAATGCAATGGGCTTGTTGAGAGATTTAACAAGACCCTAAAGGGCATGATTAAAGGATTACCTGAAAAGCTCAGGCGAAGATGGGACATCCTTCTGCCCTGCCTTTTGTTCGCTTACAGAGAGGTCCCACAAAAGGGGGTTGGCTTCAGCCCCTTTGAATTGTTGTTTGGGCACCCTGTAAGAGGACCCCTGTGTCTAGTGAAGGAAGGATGGGAGTTACCTCTCAAAAAGCCTAAACAGGACATAGTGGACTATGTACTTGGTCTCCGCTCCAGGATGGCAGAGTACATGGAAAAGGCATCCAAAAACCTTGAGGCTAGCCAAGAATTACAAAAAGCTTGGCATGACCAAAAGGCTGTCCTTGTTGAATTTCAGCCTGGACAGAAGGTATGGGTGTTGGAGCCAGTGGCCCCAGCAGCACTCCAAGACAAATGGTCTGGACCCCATACAATTCTGGAAAAGAAGGGAGAGGTTACCTACTTGGTGGACCTAGGAACTCCCAGGAGCCCCCACAGGGTGCTCCATGTGAACAGATTGAAGGCATATGTCAGCAGGGCAGACATGGGCTTGCTCATGGCTACAGATGAGGGACAGGAGGAAGAGAGTGACCCTCTCCCAGACCTGCTCACTCAGAACCCTGAGGATGGCTCAGTTGATGGTGTGGCCTTAGGTGGCAGCCTCACTGAACATCAGCAACATGACTGCAGACAAGTTCTACAGGCATACAGGCATATGTTCTCCTTGACCCCCAGTCAGACTAACTGGTGTACACATGTGGTGGACACTGGTGACAGTCTTCCTGTAAAGAGCAAAATTTACAGGCAACCTGACCACGTCAGGGACTGTATAAAGACTGAGGTGCAAAAGATGCTGGAATTAGGTGTCATTGAGCCTTCAGAGAGCCCCTGGGCTAGCCCAGTGGTTCTGGTCCCCAAACCTCACACCAAAGATGGCAAGAGAGAGATGAGGTTCTGTGTGGATTACAGAGGACTCAATGCTGTCACCAGGACAGATGCACACCCTATTCCAAGGGCAGATGAGCTCATTGACAAGTTGGCTTCTGCCAAATATTTGAGCACATTTGACTTGACAGCTGGCTACTGGCAAATCAGGTTAGCTGAGGAGTCTAAAGCCAAGACAGCATTTTCTACCCCCAGTGGGCATTATCAGTTTGTGGTGATGCCCTTTGGTTTGAAAAATGCACCTGCCACCTTCCAAAGGTTGGTGAATCAAGTCCTCACTGGGTTGGATGACTTTTGTGCAGCTTATCTGGACGATATTGCTGTCTTTAGCTCCACCTGGGAGGATCACCTGGTCCACCTGAAGGAAGTGCTTGAGGCTCTGCAGAAGGCAGGCCTCACTATCAAGGCAACAAAGTGCCAGATAGGGCAGAGTAAGGTTGTATACCTGGGCCACCTTGTAGGTGGAGGCCAAGTTCAACCACTGGAGAGTAAGATCCAGACCATCAAGGACTGGTCCCCTCCAACTACCCAGACTCAGGTCAGAGCTTTCTTGGGCCTGACTGGGTACTACAGGAAGTTTGTTAAGAACTATGGGTCCATTGTGACTCCTCTTAATGATCTGACATCCAAGAAGATGCCCAAAAAGGTTCAGTGGACAGAAATCTGTCAAAAGGCATTTGATGACCTGAAGAAGGCCATGTGCTCTGCACCTATCCTGAAGAGTCCTGACTACTCAAGAGAGTTCATTGTCCAAACAGATGCTTCTGAGTTGGGAGTGGGAGCAGTGCTTTCACAGCTTAATGTAGATGGCCAGGACCAGCCCATTGCTTTCATTAGCAGAAGGCTGACCCCCAGAGAGAAACGTTGGTCAGCTATAGAGAGGGAGGCCTTTGCTGTGGTGTGGGCCCTGAAGAAGTTGAGACCATACTTATTTGGCACTCACTTCAAGATTCAGACCGACCATAAGCCCCTCCTATGGCTTAATCAGATGAAGGGTGAAAACCCCAAACTACTCAGGTGGTCCATTTCCCTACAGGGGATGGACTTTACAGTGGAGCACCGCCCAGGGACTGACCATGGCAACGCAGATGGTCTCTCCAGGTACTTCCACTTAGAACATGAAGACACAACTGGTCAAGGTTAGTCTAATGTCCCTGCGTTTGGGGGGGGTTATGTAGGAGAGTAGGGTCTGCTATCCTATGGTCACCCCAAATTTTTGCTTTTTGCTTCACTGGTTTCTGACTTAATGTGGCTGTGGGCCTGCTAATCAGACCCACAGCCTGCTGTTCTCTCTCTAAATTACTGCCAATGCACTCTAGGTGCATTACGAATTGGAACTGGTTCACCTTATGAGCCCCTGTAATAGTGCACCCTAGGTGCCCAGGGCATAGGTGTATCCAAGGCCTACCAGGGGCTGCAGCACGTATTGTGCCACCCCTGGCCTGGCCTCCATATTTGACACAACTGGCTGATCACTCAGCTGGGGTAAGTCGGTGTAACCACCTCTTACTTAGGTACAGTATGTCTGTGCCTAACCCTAAACTGGACACATATGTTCCTATCAGCCACTCCTATGGAAGGCCTCATCAATCCTGGAGGCAGAGTGCTTGGAAATATGTGAGATGGTGCTCTAGCATGAGCTGAGCCTGTCTGCAGCTGTCGGGAACAACTCCCTAAGCTGTTCTGGGATATTGCCATACCATATACTCTTAAGTGCATTATAATCCTCGCGGTTAAATGCTATCTTTGGTTTGGCTTTATCAAAACATGTCGAGTAAGGTGTCATACGAATTGGAATACTATTCCCTCGCCAATTCTGGCGACGGGGATAGCATTCCACCCTTCTAGAGGGACACGACATGTGTGTAGCCGTAACCCCGGTTAAAGTTAAACAGAGCCTCAGCTTCACAAAATGGACGCTGCCACCACAGACACAAGTCTGGCCTCCTGCTGCTGACCGAAACTCGGCAGATGGTGGCCTGGACAAAGGGTTTCCTGCCTTGGGAGGTGCGAGCACCACCCCAGACAGGATTTTGTGTATTGGGTAGGACAGGGCTGAATAGAATCAGACATGCCCGGGGCACACAAGGTGTCCCCGTGCATAGGCCAGTCCAAACCGGTTCTGGGGCCTTCCAGCCCCAGTCCTGGCGCGGAGCTGGACAAAGGAAAGGGGGTGTAACCGCCCCCCTTCCTGGTTCCTCCCAGAGGAGGGACCTAGTAGGTGATCCACCCCCTAGATTGGGAATAAGAGGGGGAGCAGTGCCATTGCACAGCAGATCATCCTGAAATCAACTTTAAACAAGAAGAAGACTGGACTTCGACATTCTGCTGCACAGAAGACTGAAGAGAATCTCCCTTGTGGCCTAGGAGTGGCCACCCTGTGAACACAGGTACCAACCAGCAACTCGACGTCTGCTTTGCCGCCGCCTCCCGCCGGAGACCGAGCCCAGAGCCCGACAAGAACCAGACTCCCAGACCTCTCAGAGCCCGATCCACAGTCCCTGCAAAGAAGGGACCCGTGGAGGCACCGAGTGACGTGGGACCGGACCTCTTGAAAGACACTCGAAAAGCTGACTGCGCAGCTTCTGAGGCATCCTCGACGTTGTGCTTTGGGGATTGAGAACCCCTACCACCGAGCAGCCCTTGCACCGAAGATCAGCCCTCCAGCATCTCCACAATCTGCGTGGGGCCCTTTTGCATTGTGCCACTCGACGCGCCATCCCGGCCACTAGCCACGTGGTCAGCGGCCATCTTGGCGACGAACCCGAAGATTTACACAGCAGGTCTGGTTGCTCCAGACCTACCCAAGCTCCTGTGAAAAGGAGCACCCGCTCTGACCTTGCTGGTCCGAGTGAACAGCATCTTTCAACTTCTGCGTGGCTTGCATTTGCCAAGGCCTGTTTGCTCCGATCAGGTCGCCGACACCGCCAACAGCGAGAAGCCTACGTGGGACAGCTCGTGACCGACTCCTAGACGTCCTCGACCCCGGGTATCCACGTGGCTGCAGAAAGAAGCTACCCGACAACGCCTGTTTGCACCCGACATCGCCTGGTTCCAATCTGGTTCCACGGTAGTCACTGGCTAGTGACTTTGAACATTGTCCCCTCTGCTTTCAGGTCTTCACATCTTCAGATCCACCCTTGGATCCACCGGAACTCTTCTCATCGAGCCGCCTGCAGCATCCTCAGCTCCAAGCACCATCGACCAGCGTGACGAAACCCGACACAACTTCGACCCTGTGCACCCGCTTCCTGTGGGTGAGGTAACTCAGCTCCGCCGGTGCTCCTGCACTGGTACACATCCCAAGGGCCTGTGTTTCAAGTTTCAACTCCGTAGGTCACTCGGAAGGTTCCTAACTTTCTAACTTTGTGCTTTTTACGCACCATAGACTTTGTATTGAGAAGTGCGTGCACTTTGAACACTGCACCCGAGTCCCGTGGGCCTTTCCCGACTTAGTCATTGCCAGTCTCGAATAGCTCCAGCGATTCCCAAGGCCCTAGGCCTCTTCACTTTCCTCTAGGTATCTCTTATACCACTTTCTTAGTATATGGTTTAGGTGGCCCCTAGGGCTCATCCATATTGTGCAACTTTTGTGTATTTTAAACTGTCTTGTGATTTAACGCTTGTGCTTCTGTGCTCATAAAGAGTCCAGGGGATTTTATAGTTAATAAATCAATATATATTTTCAATATATATCTGTGTGGTGTCCCTTTCATTTGGTATTCAAGGGGGTTGTGTATGGTATAACAGCTGGCTTCACATGCCTTTCAGAGTTTAGCCTAAGACTGCTTTGTCCACGTTACCACTAGGATAACTGGTCTACAAGGTTGAATTACAACCATCATCATAAGGGTTGCTTGGCATGGTACAAAGTGATCACTAGAATTAGTGAGCATTATATACCAGGCCAACTTCTCACAGACTGTTCCCATGTGGTACAGGGTCAGACTGATTTGCATATAGCCATGTCTGAACTGGGGTGGCAGAGTGGGCTAAAGAACGGTGATGGATCAAACCCAGATCTTTTGACTGGGTGTGAGTGTTTGATTGGTTCAGATGCTCCGTCCATCACCACCCCCTTTTGTACCGCTTTGGCCGCCATAAGTGTGGCAGGGTATGCTCAGATGTGAGTCCCTTGCTCACTTTGCCACTGGATTCAAGCAAGCCGGCTGAAGACAGCTGTAATGCCAGAAACCTGTCCTCGGAAGCTTGTTTCCGGTCCAGGGAAGGCATGGCTTAGCAGTTCGGGCTGGACTGTTCCCATGAGGCACAGGGTCAGACTGATTTGCATATAGCCATGTCTGAACTGGGGTGGCAGAGTGGGCTAAAGATCGGTGATGGATCAAACCCAGATATTTTGACTGAGTGTGAGTGTTTGATTGGTTCAGATGCTCCGTCCATCACCACCCCCTTTTGTACCGCTTTGGCCGTCATAAGTGTGGCAGGGTATGCTCAGATGTGAGTCCCTTGCTCACTTTGCCACTGGATTCAAGCAAGCCGGGCTGAAGACGGCTGTAATGCCAGAAACCGGTCCTTGGAAGCTTGTTTCCGGTCCAGGGAAGGCATGGCTTGGCAGTTCGGGCTGGACTGTTTCCATGAGGCACAGGGTCAGACTGATTTGCATATAGCCATGTCTGAACTGGGGTGGCAGAGTGGGCTAAAGAACGGTGATGGATCAAACCCAGATCTTTTGACTGGGTGTGAGTGTTTGATTGGTTCAGATGCTTCGTCCATCGCCACCCCCTTTTGTACCACTTTGGCCACCATAAGTGTGGCAGGGTATGCTCAGACGTGAGTCCCTTGCTCACTTTGCCACTGGATTCAAGCAAGCCGGGCTGAAGACAGCTGTAATGCCAGAAACCGGTCCTTGGAAGCTTGTTTCCGGTCCAGGGAAGGCATGGCTTGGCAGTTCGGGCTGGACTGTTCCCATGTGGTACAGGGTCAGACTGATTTGCATATAGCCATGTCTGAACTGGGGAGGCAGAGTGGGCTAAAGAACGGTGATGGATCAAACCCAGATCTTTTGACTGGGTGTGAGTGTTTGATTGGTTCAGATGCTCCGTCCATCACCACCCCCTTTTGTACCGCTTTGGCCGCCATAAGTGTGGCAGGGTATGCTCAGATGTGAGTCCCTTGCTCACTTTGCCACTGGATTCAAGCAAGCCGGCTGAAGACAGCTGTAATGCCAGAAACCGGTCCTCGGAAGCTTGTTTCCGGTCCAGGGAAGGCATGGCTTGGCAGTTCGGGCTGGACTGTTCCCATGAGGCACAGGGTCAGACTGATTTGCATATAGCCATGTCTGAACTGGGGTGGCAGAGTGGGCTAAAGATCGGTGATGGATCAAACCCAGATATTTTGACTTGGTGTGAGTGTTTGATTGGTTCAGATGCTCCGTCCATCACCACCCCCTTTTGTACCGCTTTGGCCGTCATAAGTGTGGCAGGGTATGCTCAGATGTGAGTCCCTTGCTCACTTTGCCACTGGATTCAAGCAAGCCGGGCTGAAGACGGCTGTAATGCCAGAAACCGGTCCTTGGAAGCTTGTTTCCGGTCCAGGGAAGGCATGGCTTGGCAGTTCGGGCTGGACTGTTTCCATGAGGCACAGGGTCAGACTGATTTGCATATAGCCATGTCTGAACTGGGGTGGCAGAGTGGGCTAAAGAACGGTGATGGATCAAACCCAGATCTTTTGACTGGGTGTGAGTGTTTGATTGGTTCAGATGCTTCGTCCATCGCCACCCCCTTTTGTACCGCTTTGGCCGCCATAAGTGTGGCAGGGTATGCTCAGACGTGAGTCCCTTGCTCACTTTGCCACTGGATTCAAGCAAGCCGGGCTGAAGACAGCTGTAATGCCAGAAACCGGTCCTCGGAAGCTTGTTTCCGGTCCAGGGAAGGCATGGCTTGGCAGTTCGGGCTGGACTGTTTCCATGAGGCACAGGGTCAGACTGATTTGCATATAGCCATGTCTGACGTGGGGTGGCAGAGTGGGCTAAAGAACGGTGATGGATCAAACCCAGATCTTTTGACTGGGTGTGAGTGTTTGATTGGTTCAGATGCTCCGTTCATCACCACCCCCTTTTGTACCGCTTTGGCCGCCATAAGTGTGGCAGGGTATGCTCAGATGTGAGTCCCTTGCTCACTTTGCCACTGGATTCAAGCAAGCCGGCTGAAGACAGCTGTAATGCCAGAAACCGGTCCTCGGAAGCTTGTTTCCGGTACAGGGAAGGCATGGCTTGGCAGTCAAGACCCTCTTCTTCCCTGCCCCATAGACTACCTCTCAGCCTGACCAGGAAGAAGTGCTTCTGTCTCTCAGCGCCGGGACGCCCCTTTGCTGGGGTAGCTGTTGCGCTTCACCAAACCAAAAAAAAAAAAAAAAAATAAAAAAAAAAAAGTTCGGGCTGGACTGTTTCCATGAGGTACAGGGTCAGACTGATTTGCATATAGCCATGTCTGAACTGGGGTGGCAGAGTGGGCTAAAGAACGGTGATGGATCAAACCCAGATCTTTTGACTGGGTGTGAGTGTTTGATTGGTTCAGATGCTTCGTCCATCACCACCCCCTTTTGCACCGCTTTGGCCGCCATAAGTGTGGCAGGGTATGCTCAGACGTGAGTCCCTTGCTCACTTTGCCACAGGATTCAAGCAAGCCGGCTGAAGACAGCTGTAATGCCAGAAACCGGTCCTCGGAAGCTTGTTTCCGGTACAGGGAAGGCATGGCTTGGTAGTTCGGGCTGGACTGTTCCCATGAGGCACAGGGTCAGACTGATTTGCATATAGCCATGTCTGAACTGGGGTGGCAGAGTGGGCTAAAGAACGGTGATGGATCAAACCCAGATCTTTTGACTGGGTGTGAGTGTTTGATTGGTTCAGATGCTCCGTCCATCACCACCCCCTTTTGTACCGCTTTGGCCGTCATAAGTGTGGCAGGGTATGCTCAGACGTGAGTCCCTTGCTCACTTTGCCACTGGATTCAAGCAAGCGGGCTGAAGACGGCTGTAATGCCAGAAACCGGTCCTCGGAAGCTTGTTTCCGGTCCAGGGAAGGCATGGCTTGGCAGTTCGGGCTGGACTGTTCCCATGAGGCACAGGGTCAGACTGATTTGCATATAGCCATGTCTGAACTGGGGTGGCATAGTGGGCTAAAGAACGGTGATGGATCAAACCCAGATCTTTTGACTGGGTGTGAGTGTTTGATTGGTTCAGATGCTCCGTCCATCACCACCCCCTTTTGTACCGCTTTGGCCGTCATAAGTGTGGCAGGGTATGCTCAGACGTGAGTCCCTTGCTCACTTTGCCACTGGATTCAAGCAAGCGGGGCTGAAGACGGCTGTAATGCCAGAAACCGGTCCTCGGAAGCTTGTTTCCAGTCCAGGGAAGGCATGGCTTGGCAGTTCGGGCTGGACTGTTTCCATGAGGCACAGGGTCAGACTGTTTTGCATATAGCCATGTCTGAACTGGGGTGGCAGAGTGGGCTAAAGAATGGTGATGGATCAAACCCAGATCTTTTGACTGGGTGTGAGTGTTTGATTGGTTCAGATGCTCCGTCCATCACCCCCCCTTTTGTACCGCTTTGGCCGCCATAAGTGTGGCAGGGTATGCTCAGACGTGAGTCCCTTGCTCACTTTGCCACTGGATTCAAGCAAGCCGGGCTGAAGACGGCTGTAATGCCAGAAACCGGTCCTCGGATGCTTGTTTCCGGTCCAGGGAAGGCATGGCTTGGCAGTTCGGGCTGGACTGTTCCCATGAGACACAGGGTCAGACTGATTTGCACATATCGATATGTCTGAACTGGGGTGGCAGAGTGGGCTAAAGAGCGGTGATGGATCAAACCCAGATCTTTTGACTGGGTGTGAGTGTTTGATTGGTTCAGATGCTCCGTCCATCACCACCCCCTTTTGTAGCGCTTTGGCCGCCATAAGTGTGGCAGGGTATGCTCAGACAGGAGTCCCTTGCTCACTTTGCCACTGGATTCAAGCAAGCCGGGCTGAAGACGGCTGTAATGCCAGAAACCGGTCCTCGGAAGCTTGTTTCCGGTCCAGGGAAGGCATGGCTTGGCAGTTCGGGCTGGACTGTTCCCATGAGGCACAGGGTCAGACTGATTTGCATATAGCCATGTCTGAACTGGGGTGGCAGAGTGGGCTAAAGAACTGTGATGGATCAATCCCAGATCTTTTGACTGGGTGTGAGTGTTTGATTGGTTCAGATGCTCCGTCCATCACCACCCCCTTTTGTACTGCGATAACACATGTAACAAGCAGCTGCTTCTGCATTAGGCCTGTCAAGGTTGTAGGTGGGAGTAGGTTGGATAAGCACATTCCAGGAGGCGCTGTGCGGACTCTTCTAGAAAGTAGCAGTTGGGAGTCACCCATTTCAACCTTGCTATAACGAGCTGAGCTAAAACTTAGAATGCTTTGTGTGCCATATATGGTCTTTCCCCTGCAGCAAACAGTATCAGCTTGTACTTTTCCATCTTAGGTAACGGTTTTGAAATGTAACAGTATATATGTGGTGTCTTGATAATTTGCCAGCAGTCTTCTCGGCGGACCTGGGGTGTTAGGTCGTGAGAAGCTCCTCTGGCAGAGTATTTGTTTAATAAACGATTGAACTTTCTACACTGCCAATCGACTGATTATTGATAATTGGTAATGGGGCTATTAGTAAGTATAGCTCCTTATGGGTTTATGAAATTTCGGTACTTCAGTATGCGACTCCGCCGGGACTCCGCGTTGGGGTCGTCCCTCCGTAATCGGAAAGAAGCGGGACATTAGAAAGGTTACTCTTGGTCGAGGGGGAGGACTGACCGAAGATTTGAGGGTTGCTCCGCTGTCCCGATTAGGAGAGCCTAAGCTGCTAGTGGCCCCACGCCGGAGTCCTTCGGGTGTAACCTGGCAGCAGACCGTGTTGGTCTTCAGGAGTTGGCAGTGGAGAAACTTGCAATCGAACCTGAGTGCACCAGGTGAGTGATTCGTCTTGTTTTGTGTTGGATATCCTATTGTCTTTGATTTTGTGGTCGGAGACCACAAAGAACTTGAAGGAGGTCTGACGGGGCAGTAGGGAGACTGCACGGGCTGAAGCTCCTGTTTTTGGAAACTTGATAGAGATATGATTCAGACGCCTAGGTGTGACTTGTGAAAGAGTTCACATCCGGCCGGACTGCTCTCGGAAGTGCTGGCGGTCACGATTGGGTAGCCCTTGAACAGATCTGGAGCAGCGCTTGAAAAAGCGGGCTAAGCCAGAATAGTTCAGGAGGTGAACCAAGAAGGGCGCCGGATGGTTTGTAGGTCGGTTTGTGGTTCGAGAACATGTGTGCCTATCTCTAGGTAGTCTAAGGACAAGACTTCTTGATTTTGAGCCTTTGTTGAGACTTTGGAAAGTACATAAGTTCTCCATAGGCAGGAGTCGACAGGCTCTGCCTTTTGTTTGACACGAAGTTGGTTTGTATTTTATGTTGTTTGAAGATTGTTGTATGTTTATTGTGTGTGTAATTGAAGTTATTGTTGTACATGGCCATGTGTTTCAGAGTGTTGTAAATAACCTATTTTTTCTTTCAGCTGCAATAATTAGATTATAGTAAAATAATGCTGTGCTTCAGTAAGCTATGTTTCGGTTGTATTTGCCGAAAGGGTACTAGGTTGGATGAAAGCCAACCGGCCCCTCCGGAAGGAAGCCCCAGTCATGACATGTACTGTAAGCACTGGATTGGCCCCCTTTTGTTTAACAACTTATGGCATAGATACACCAAAGACAATGTAGGGTTACAGTGGCCGCTAACGGGGTCTTTTGATGAAAAGAAGATCCATTATTTACAAGACCGTCTGTTTGCAAAACGCAGCAGACAGTCCATGTTTGATACGCTCAACACATGGCAGAAAGATGCAAAACGAAGACGTATCAGAGCTGAAAAATTAATGAAGGTAAAACAGGGACAGACTGTTACTCAGAAAGCCATCGCCCATGATAAAAATCAGACTGAACAGAATATTGAGTGTTTGGATAGACAGTTCAGGTTACAGGTACATAAGAGTTATGTTGCTCAAAAGGACGCTGAGGATGAGATAGAAGACTTATTGGATGTTCGATCCCCTCCACCACATGCACCGCAGCGTATATATCCTGCTGTACCCCTCCAAACGGCCACTGCTCCTTTAGCCTCGGCTCCGGAGGTGGCTGCGTCTCGTGCGCCCGTGAGTACATTTGGTGCCGCGGCTACCTCTGTAAGGAATATGGCTACCTTAATTCCTGATGTACGGCAATGCCCGGGAAGTTCCCACGTGGTACTGGCATCACCGAGTCCCATATGGACCTCACAATCAGCCAGTATGACACCTGCAACCAGGGATCATACTCCGATTGGGGATCCAAGTGGGTTGCATGCCAGGCGATTGTTCACAAGAGCATCTGTAGGATATGGTGAGAGGGAGGCGATAGCAGAGCAAGCAGTTAAATTGATGTGTAAAGATATGTATACTGTGACTGATTTATGGAGTACCATTAAAGATTTTGAACCTGTGATGCAGCAGCATGGTTTGCATCAAATGTCCCGATACCTTATCGAGATTTGGGAGAAATGCTTTCAGGATGTAATAGTCCCCCAGATATTGTATGATATTCTGGATCGGACCCACAAGTTCGAGTTAAGCCCAGAGGAAGTATATAAGAATGTTGAGACATTGGTGAAGTATCGAGGGAGAATGTTTTTAAAATGTCCTAATTGGGATTCTCAACATCCCATGAGGGAGGTGCATCCCATTTACCATCCCGAAATACCTGAGCTGCGAAATGCTAATAATGTAGTAACGAGGGACAGAGTAGAGGCTCGATTTCAGGAGCAATGGGTGTATACTCCATGTAAAAGAAGTGAAGTCCTGGCTCTGAAATCGCAACTCCCTGACCCCCGTAAGAACCCCACAGCTTATTATAAAGAATTAACTAAAGCTGCGGCTTCGGCTGTAATGACTTTAGCTGATGTTGAGTTATTTTTCGGGTTGTTATTGCCTGTAGATATATGGCGACAGGTTCACGACACTAATCATTCAGCAGAGTTGGGAGGGACCTGGGACGAGTTGAAAACTTGGGAATAGGATCGTAAGCCGGGGGACAAACCAAGAAATGAAATCACTACCCTCCCAGCAAAAATAATAGCTTATATGCACACTTTGATTCCTCTGCGGAAAGTAGATTGGGATAAGTTGACCGCCTGTAAGCAGAAGAAAGACGAAGGTGTCTCCGACTTCTTCACCAGATTTGAAGGTACTTTTATTGACTTTAGTGGGCAGGACCTCGCCACAGAAGGGGGAACCGGTTGTTTGTAAATCGTTTTGTGACCAATTTGCTACCAGAAGTCTTGACACGGCTACAAGCCGCAGAAAGCACTTGGACGACATCCACCCCTTCTGTTATATTAAGTATGGCCCAGTACTACGAGCATAGAGAAAATGAGAGTTAGGATAAGAGTGCAAAGACAGCTAAGGACCTCAAGACTCGGGTGTTGTTACAACAAGTCGTTAGAGGACGAGGAGGAGGAAGAGGCGTCCGAGGGCCTGCGTCCAGAGGGGTGGGGACAGGAATAAATCAGTGTGCATATTGTAAGCAGGAGGGACATTGGAAAGACCAGTGTCCATTGTTGTTAGCACAGAACGGAGCTGTCTGAGGGCGGGGACGTGGTGGGGGTGGTCCAAATTGAAGTGATATGCGCAGAGAGGAAGCAGTGCAGGGAAGTCACGAACGGAACCACTTCGATAATCCCCAAGGTAGGCAATACTTTCACGAGGATTATGCATTTGGGGACCAAGGTGGGTATGCTGACTACATAGGTTAGCCAAGGACAGAGTGGGGGCGAAATGTCGATACCCGTCAATCAACAAGGACCCTATGTGAAGGGGGAATTGATGGTGACTTCTGAGAATTTTCTAATTGACACAGGAGCAATGAATAGTTCTGTTGCTCGATCATTGGTCCCAGGGGCCGCTCTGTCCGGGCAAAATAATGTTTCCGTGGGATTTTCAGGAGTTCCGGTGGTGAGCCCCATCTCTAGACACCTCCCGTTCACTATTGGTCCAGTTACTATTGATTCCCCTTTCCTATTGACTTTGCATTGTGGTGAAAACCTGTTGGGTCTGGATATGTTAAAGAAATTAAATGCTAAAATTCACTGCTCCCCAGATGGTGTTTATCTGACAATACAACCCCCTGATGTAGAAATGAAGCAATGCTTCGCTAAAAATGAACATCTGCCACCCGAATTTGATATAGTCCCCTCTACGTTGTGGGCGACAAGGGATGCGGATGTCGTTAAGTTGGACATCCCTCCTGTCCATGTTACATATAAACCTGGCGCAAAGCTGCCCCGAATACCCCAATATAAGATCTCACCGGCTGGTGAACAAGCCTTACTTTCTATTATACAAGATTTAATTGATAAAGGTGTAGTCGAGGAAAAGGCTGCAAATGTTTGTAACAGTCCTATTCTTCCGATTTTGAAGAAAGTTTCTGATTCTGGAACTTCAGAGACTATCGATACATATCGTTTTGTGATTGAGTTGAGGGAGGTTAATAAGATAGTAGTGCCTCAGTTTCCAGTGGTGTCCGACATAACTACCATACTCACCATGATTCCTCCCACTGCAAAATATTTCTCGGTTATCGATCTGAAGAATGCTTTCTTCAGTATCACAATCTTCCCTGATAGCAGAACGATCTTTGGCTTCTCGTTATCTGGCCGAAGTTTCAAATTTTGCCGCGCACCTCAAGGCTATACCGAAAGTCCCAGCATTTATAGCCAGGCCCTTAAGGCGGTTCTGGAGGACTTGCTCCTGCCTGAAGGTAGCGTACTCTTACAGAATGTAGATGATTTGTTAATAGCATCTGACACTGAAGAGGGTAGTAAGGATGCTACCGTTAAATTATTGCACCACTTGGCGGACAAGGGTAATAAAGTATCCCTGTCCAAGTTTCAATACTGTCGACAGGAAGTGACCTACTTAGGTCATTTACTGTCGAAGGAGGGAAGGCGTTTGACTCCTGAACGAATTACTAATATCTCTAACATGTCTGTGCCTTGCACCCAGCATGAAGTCCGTGCTTTTCTTGGCATTACCTCTTACTGTCGCCAATGGATTTCTAATTTTTCTCTTCTTGCTAAACCTTTGTTACATTTAACCACTAAAGATGTGCATGAACCTCTTCCTTGGACTGATGAATGTCAGTCTTCCTTTGTTTCTCTGAAATCTGCTCTGTGTTGTGCACCCGTCTTGGGTACTCCTGATTAATGTAAACCTTTTGTACTATAGGTGCATGAGGTCGACGGTTGCTCACTTTCAGTGTTAACACAAGGATTTGGTGGTAAGCAAAGACCTTGTGCTTATTTTTCGGCCACATTGAATAATGTGGCCAAAGCACTTCCCAGCTGTCTGAGGGCCACTGCTGCTGTAGCGGTGGCCATCCGGCAGTCGGAGGGGCTTGTTCTAAATTCTAGTTTAACCGTGATGGTGCTGCATGCTGTGGATGCATTACTAAATGAAACCAAAACGCAGCATATTACAAGTGCGCGCCTCACGGGTTACGAATTGACTCTGTTTGCCCCGCATGTTATAATTAAGCGATGTGCCCCTTTAAACCCTGCCACGTTGCTACCCCTTCCTTCAGGGGAAACTAAAAATGATGTCCATGATTGTATTTTCCGGACAGAAGAAGAAACGAAGGGAAGAATTGACCTCACACACATTCCTTTATCTGACCCCCAAGGGGTATTGTATGTGGACGGTTCTTGTTTCAAGCTAGCAGATGACACAACGACAGCTGCATATGCAATCACAACGCTAAAAACAGTAGTTGAGACTTTTCGAATACCCCATCGATCAGCTCAAGCTGCTGAGCTAATGGCATTATTACGAGCCTGTGAATTAAGCGAGGGGTTGGAGGTCAACATCTATACAGACAGCCAGTACGCCTTTGGCGTGGCCCATAGCATCGGGCGGCTGTGGAAGGAACGGGGTTTTCTTACCTCTCACGGCCAGAAAATACAGAATGGTCCCTTAGTATCGCGATTGCTTACAGCCCTGACATTACCCAAGAAAGTAGCAATCATAAAATGCAGTGCGCATAAGGCAATAGTGGATGAAGTAGGTGAAGGTAATGCCTTTGCGGACCAGGTTGCTAAGCAGACAGCTCAGTCCACAGTTTCCTCTATGTTCGTGAACTCTTCTGCAAGATGGGTGGAGGACTCTGATTTGTTTATTAACACTATAGAAAGTGTGCGAGAAATACAGAAAGAGGCTACCCCAGTTTAGTTGGCTCGATGGGAACAGGAGGTGGGGAGATTGGATAAAAATAATTGTTGGGTGGATTTGACAGAGAAACAACGATGGCTGTTGCCCAATGCTCTGGTGCAGGCTGTTGTGACCATGGCCCATGGTCCAGCTCACATTGGGGCTAAAGGTATTTGTGCTCTATTGAACCCGGTGTGGAATAATCCCAATATTCAGAGGACAGCTGTTCATTTGGTCCAGTATTGTATGGGTTGTCTACAACATAACCCAGGGAAAGGAGAAGCCGATTTGAGTGGCAATTTTGCACCCCGACTTTGCCGTTTGAAGTGCTCCAAATGGATTATATTCATATGGAGCGTGTCAACAACTTGAAATACGTATTGGTGGTGGTGTGTGCATTTAGCAAATGGGTTGAAGCCTACCCCACTAAAGAGAATACTGCCTTGGCTACAGCAAAGGCCCTTATCAAAGAGTTTATCCCAAGATACGGATTGCCCCGTTTAATTTGGTCGGACAACGGGGGGCATTTCCACGCGGCCCTTGTCAAATATATCTGTAATGGACTCCAAATAAGACAGAAATTCCATGCAGCTCGACATCCTCAGTCAGCAGGATTAGTTGAAAAATATAATGGAATATTGAAATTAAAAATGGCAAAGATCCAAGAAAGTACTAGCTTAAAATGGCCTGACACTCTACCATTAGCTCTCATGTCTTTGCGGGTCACCCCTCATTCACGCTCTGGCCTCTCACCCTATGAAGTAGTTTTTGGGCAGCCCGCTAATGTATGGGGAGTGCCTAGACCAAGATCATTCACTGATGTTGAATACCCTATGTTAATAGATTATCTGTACACTTTGACTAAAGATCTTCGTTCTGTTCATCAGCAGGTAGCGTTTGTGTTGCAGCCTCTGCCAGAGGGCCCCGGACATCGACTGGAACCTGGTCAATGGGTGCTGGTGAAGAAATATGAACGAGACACCAGCCTGGCTCCGAGGTGGCCTAAGCCATACCAGATCCTTCTGGCTACGCGAACAGCAGTGAAGGTGGACGGAAAGAGACATTGGATACATGTCTCCCACCTGAAGAAACTGCCCCTCTCGCTTCCTTACGATCAGCGACATCCCGATGGAATTTTGACGCAGGAAAGTGAGAGAGCCACCAGATTTGTTCCTTTTTCCGACGCCTGTGAAAGTGAATCTGGGCAAGTGAAAGGAGTGACAGGGTCGGGTGAGGCGGCAACAGAAGAATGCGCAATTGCCCCTGACCCTGTCCGTGCTATTCCTGTTAGCAGCGGCTCTGATGAAGGAAACGCACCTTCTCCTGTGTTATTCCCTGATCAGGAAGTCCCAGGCCATGTTCGTTACAACCTGCGGCCGAGAAAACATCACAGTACCTCAGATGTTAAGTAAAGTAAAGTAAAGTAAAGAATTTGTATAGCGCACTACTCACCCGGAGGGTCTCAAGGCGCTTGAGGGGAGGGGGGTTCGTTATTTATCAAATAGCCAAGTTTTTAGTTGTTTTCTGAAGGAGAGGTGGTTCTGTGTAAGGCGGAGGTGGGTGGGGAGAGAGTTCCAGGTTTTGGCCGCTAAGTAGGAGAAAGATCTTCCTCCCATGGTGGTTTTTGGATGCGTGGAATCACGGCGAGGGCTTGATTGGACGATCGTAGTTGGCGGGTGGGGGTGTAAAAGGTTAGGCGCGTGTTGAGGAATTTGGGTCCTAGGTCGTAGAGGGCTTTGTGTGCGTGGGTGAGGAGACGGAACGTTATTCTCTTGTTGACGGGGAGCCAATGAAGGTCTCTCAGGTGACCGGAAATGTGATTGTGGCGGGGTAAGTCTAGGATGAGTCTGGCTGAGACGTTCTGAATGCGTTGGAGTTTTTTCTGTAATTTGGCTGTGGTTCCGGCGTAGAGGGTGTTTCCGTAGTCCAGTCGGCTAGTGACAAGTGCTTGGGTGACCGTCTTTCTTGTTTCGGTGGGGATCCATCGGAAGATCTTTTTGAGCATACGCAAGATGTTAAAGCATGATGATGAGATGGCGTTGACTTGTCTGGTCATCGAGAGGGAGGAGTCTAGGATGAATCCTAGGTTGCGAGCAAGGTCCGTTGGTTTGGGCGCGTTGCCTAGGGCTGGTCGCCACCATGAGTCGTCCCATGCAGAGGGGGATGATCCTAGGATGAGGACTTCCGTCTTGTCTGAGTTCAGTTTTAAACGACTATTCTTCATCCATTCGGCTACGTCTTTCATCCCTTCATGTAAGTTGGTTTTGGCGGTGTTTGGGTCTTTGGTGAGGGAGAGGATCAGCTGTGTGTCGTCAGCGTAGGAGATGATGATGAGGTTGTGTTGGCGTGCAATGGATGCAAGGGGGCTCATGTAGACGTTGAAGAGGGTGGGGATGAGCGATGATCCTTGTGGTACGCCGCAGATAACTTCGGTGGCCTCTGATCTAAAGGGGGGGGAGGCGGACTCTCAGGGTTCTTCCGGCGAGGAATGATATGATCCAATCCAATGCTTTTCCTTGTATCCCAACGTTGCTGAGGCATTGTACAAGGGTGCTATGACAGACCGTGTCGAATGCTGCGGAGAGGTCCAGGAGGATAAGGGCAGCTGTTTCCCCGTTGTCGAGTAGTGTTCGGATGTCATCTGTGGCTGCGATGAGGGCGGTCTCGGTGCTGTGTTTGGCTCGGAAGCCGGACTGTGAGGGGTCGAGGGAGTCGTTGGACTCAAGGAAGGCGGCGAGCTGACTGTTGACGCCTTCTCTATGACTTTGGCAGGGAAAGGGAGAAGCGAGATGGGGCGGTAGTTCTTAAGTTCAGTGGGGTCTGCTGTAGGTTTCTTCAGGGGGCACTGAGTTTGGCATGTTTCCAGCTTTCCGGGAAGGTAGCGGTGTTGAGGGAGCAGTGATGATATCCCGGAGTTGGGGTGCGATGATAGAGTCGGCCTTGTTGAAGATGTGATGGGGGCATGGGTCGGTTGGGGATCCGGAGTGAATGGAGTTCATCAAGCGGATGGTGTCTTCGGTGCTGATCGGGTTCCAGGCGCAAAGGGTGGTGGTGGGGTGCTTCAGTTCGGTGGTGAGGGGAGTAGACTGGTCGCCGAAGCTGTTATGTATGTCAGCGATTTTACTGTGGAAGAACGAGGCTAGAGAGTCGCAGAGGTCTTGAGAGGGAGTGATGTTGTTGGTGTCGGCGCTGGGATTGGTAAGCTCTTTGGGGATGCTGAAGAGTTCCTTGCTGTTGTGGGCATTGTTGTCGATTCGATCCTTGAATGCAGATTTCTTGGTGGATCGGTCAGCTGGTGGTGTTTGCGGGTGGTGTCCTTGAGGGCGGTCATGTTGTCTGTGGTTGGTTTTTTTTTCGCCAGGCTTTCTCGAGGGTGCAGCAGTTCTTTTTGGAGTTCTTGAGGTCGTCGTTGAACCAGGAGGCTTTTTTGCTACCTGGCTTGTTGTGTTGCTTTTTCAAGGGCGCTAATTCGTCAGCGCAGTAGGTGATCCATTGTGTGAGATTGATGGCTGCTTGATTAGGGTCCGATGATTTGGCGGGAAGGTTTTGGCTTAGCGAAGTGGTGAGCTGGTCGATGGTAAGTTTGTTCCAGTTTCTGCGGGGAACTTGTTGTGGGTGGTAGTGGGTTGTGGTCTTTCTGAAGCTGAAGTGAACGCAGCTGTGGTCCGTCCAGTGAAGTCCTGTGACGTGATTGAAGGAGACGTGCTTGCTGGAGGAGAAGATTGGGTCGAGCGTGTGTCCGGCGTAGTGGGTGGGGGTGTTTACTAGTTGTTTGAGTCTGAGATTGGCAAGGTTGTCCAGAAGGGTGGTGGTGTTGCTGTCGTTGTTCTTTTCCAGATGGAAGTTGAGGTCCCCTAGTAGAATGTAGTCTTCGGAGGGGAGGGCGTGTGGGCTGATGAAGTCAGTGATGTCTTTGCTGAATTGTGCGCGGGGTCCTGGTGGTCTGTAGATGAGGGTGTCTCTAAGTGTGGTCTTGGGGTCGGTGTGAATCTGGAAGTGGAGGTGTTCGGCAGCTGTGAGGGTATCGTCGGAGCTGGTCGTGATGCAGATGGTGTTCTTGTGGACGATGGCGATGCCTCCTCCTGTCTGGTTGATGCGGTCCTTTCGGATGATCTTGTAGCTGTCCGGGATGGCTATTGCGATGTCGGGTGCTGATGAGGCGTTCATCAGGTTTCTGTAAGAAAGGCGACATCCGGCGTAGTGTTGTCCAGCAGGTTCCATAGTTCGATAGAGTGTCTGTGGACCGATCGAGTGTTGAGTAGGATGTATTTCAGGTGGTTACTGTCTGAGCTCTGTTTGGCGTTTGTGGATGTAGAGTGGGTCCTGATGCAGCAGAACTTGCAGGATTGACAGGTGAAGGGTCCATGGGTGCGTCCAGGGGCGGCTTGGTGGCAGTCGGGGAGGCGGCCGGTGTTGAGCGCAGTGAGGGTTGTGGCGTCGTACGTTAGGCGGGTGGAGTGGATAATGCGAGCGCAAGGGGGTCTTGCGCTGGGTGCGGTCCAGGCGCGGACGGGCGTAGACGGGCTTACCTTTGGCGCGCCTTCAGCGCGCTTAGGGTGTGTCTGCTGCGCGCAAGTGCATCTGTCATAAGTGGAGGGGGGCGGGGCGAGGGAGGAGCAGCTGGGAGGCGGGAGCGGGGTGGCTAGTGGGGGTGGCTAGTGTGGAGGGTCAGTGGGAGCTGGAGGGAGCGGGGGTGGGGCCACGGGGGAGCAGCTGCAGGGACGGGCTAAGGGCACAACAACAATGCTGGGCGAGATCACTGGCACAGAACGAGGTCGCGGGCACAAAAAAACAGTTAGGAGATAAGGAAAGACTCAAATAAGCAGGGTTTGCTAGATTTGTGTCTGAGGTACTGCAGAGACACTGGACTGAACCCGTTGAGAGCTGGAACTTTGATATTGTGCTCTGTTCAGAAAGAAAGACTTTTTGCTTACTAAGGCCAGGGTTGTATGTTGAATCACCTCGAAGCATTGCGACGTGGGACGTCACTTGATGATTTCGTTTTCTGAGATGAACGATAGGAGTGTACCTGTGAGACTCTAAACGGACACAGGGAAGAAGAACCCTCTGGCAGGAAGGTTTGCTTTGGCCCAGTTTAGTTTTGTGGACTTTTAGCTAGGAATGTACCCATTCGGTCGTGTTGTACCTGAAGAAGAACGCCCTTTTGCCACGCGGTATTTGCCATTTTATGAGCCAATGTTTTATACTTGGACCAAGCATGCAAAAATAGCTTTTGTGGTAGTAATAGAAGTTATACTAGCAGTTTTTATGAGTATATTCATATATTTAGAGTATAAGCACCCCATGCAAGCCATGATGATGTCCACTGCGGCCCCTCCTGAACATTTTATGTTTACCTTATCTCCCCATAAGGAAAGACATCGCCAGACTTATGCCAAAAATGTATTTGTAGAGATGCTTCACCAAACTCATAGCACCACCAATATGACAAATTTTTGGGTCTGTGGGCTTCTGCCATCAGTCATGCATAAACATGATTTGTTCCTCTCTTTGTCTCTATCATATTTAGGGAGCTGTGAAGCATGGTTCCAAATGTTATCAGCGATGTACAACCATTATGTGGAAAACCCCAAACAGTATTAAAAAAAGGATTATGATATGATTTTAGCTTACATTGAGACACATCAGGGTTTCGATCCAGCAGGAAATGAAGGGGAGGGATCATTGGACCCAAATGCTTGCATGAACCTGTACTCTGATAACACAAATAGCACTTGGTTGATAGATGAACTTTATGATTTTGCTAATTTCAATCATTCACAGTATTTTCAGAAGTTTATCACCAGGAATGTTACCAGCGAACGTATCATGCCTATCCCTATTTTGAATACATCCTCTGCTTTTTGTGTGCAAGGAATGGGGCACGTGCAGGTTGGGAATAGCATCTGTAATTATACTCATAGAATGAAATATTTAGTAGCTCCCCTTTGTTGACTCCCCCGAATGTGTATTTTGTTTGTGGGGAAAATGCTTACACTTGCCTACCACGAGGGTGGGCAGGCCAGTGTTATTTGTCTTTCCTGTACCCCCCTGTCTATATAGCACCTTCAGACTATCACAAAACCCATCAGTTATGTACTTCGGAATTGGCCCCTCATAGACAACGAAGGCAGCTTGGGATAACTGAAATCGATCAAACAGATACCTCTTTGAAGCAGTTTACAAAGGATTAGTCCCATTCTGGGGTCAGATCTTTAACAGTCGGGAAATTAGACGACTGTCCAGAGTGGTGGAAAGTGTCATTAATATTACCACAGATATTATGACAAACCTAACAGAAGAGCTTCAGGCCACGAGACTCGTTTTGCACCAAAACCGGATGGTTTTGGACGTTATCTTAGCTGACCGAGGAGGAGCATGCCGGGTGATCGGCAGCTCCTGCTGTGTTTACATCCCAGACTCCGCCCCAACAGTTCACTTAGCCATTCAGAAGCTTCACCGCATCGCCGCAGAAATACATACAGATAATGGGTCCTGGTCACTTTCTAGCTGGTTCTGGGGCCTTTTATGTACTTGGGGATGGAAATTGTTACTGATAGTGGCTGGTGTTGCAGGTGTCCTCTTCACCTGTTGCCTCTGTATGGAGTGTGGTCCAACCTGCTCCTCTTATTGTACCTCTAGATTGACAGCGATGATTGTCCCTTCCTCTACCCCTTTTAAATCTCAGATGCTACAACAGGAGATCCACGAGCTAATGACCATAGATGAGGATGTCTTCCAAGACTAGTGGTCGATTAGTTAGCTACATCACACTAAAAGGAGGGTTTGAGGACTGAAATCGGAATTAGGCCTTGCACGTAAGCTAAAGATACATATTCGTAGTTAGTGATTAGCGTGATGTACCTACTTAGTTCGTGTGAGTGTTTTAGCCCTAACGCATCTCTGATATGCAATAACCTAGGAACCGCTATATGCCTTATACTAGTTTTCACTCTGAAACAGGCTTACATAGATTAGCCCGACCAGTGCCATTTTGTGGCCTGCTCTGCTTATAGTTTTAGTGGAAACCTTCCATTGCTTTTCGTTCTAGCTGTTCCCTTGAGAAATAGTCTAAAACATGTAACAAGCAGCTGCTTCTGCATTAGGCCTGTCAAGGTTGTAGGTGGGGGTAGTTTGGATAAGCACATTCCAGGAGGCGCTGTGCGGACTCTTCTAGAAAGTAGCAGAAGGTAGTCACCCATCTCTACCTTGCTATAACGAGCTGAGCTAAAACTGAGAATGCTTTGTGTGCCATATATGGTCTTTCCCCTGCAGCAACCTGTATCAGCTTGTACTTTTCCATCTTAGGTAACGGTTTCGAAATGTAACAGTATATATGTGGTGTCTTAATAATGTGCCAGCAGACTTCTCGGCGTACCTGGGGTGTTAGGTCGCGAGAAGCTCCTTTGGGAGAGTATTTGTTTAATAAACGATTGAACTTTCTACACTGACAATCGACTGATTATTGATAATTGGTATTGGGCCTATTAGTAAGTATAGCTCCTTATGGGTTTATGAAATTTCGGTACTTCACCTCATAGCTAAGACCACCGCTACCTGGATGATACAGGGCACCCTCATAGCTAAGACCAGCGCTGCCAGGATGATACAGAACACCCTCATAGCTCAGACCAGCACTGCCTGGATGAAACAGAGCGCACTCATGGCTAAGACCAATGCTGCCTGGATGATACAGAGTGGCCTCATAGCTAAGATCACCGCTGCCTGGATGATACAGAGCACCCTCATAGCTAAGACCGGCCTGTCTGAATGATACAGAGCACCCTCATAGCTAAGACCAGCGCTGCCTGGATGATACAGCACGCCCTCTTAGCTAAGTCCGGCACTGACTGGACGATATAAGGCGCCCTCATAGCAAAGACCAGCTCTGCCTGGATGATACAGAGCACCCTCATAGCTAAGACCAGTGCTGCCTGGATGATACAGAGCACCCTCATAGCTAAGACAAGCGCTGCCTGGATCATACAGAGTTCCCTTATAGCAAAGACCAGCACTGCCTGCATGCTACAGAGCGCCTCATAGCTAAGACCAGCGCTGCCTGTATCATCCAGGCAGTGCCTGGCCTAGCTATGAGGGCGCTCTGTATCTTCTACGCAGTGCGTTGGGCGCTCTGTATCACACAGGCAGCGTCCTTCTTAGCTATGAGGGTTCTCAGTATCATCCAGGCAGCGCTGGTCTTAGCTATGAAGACGGCTTTGTCATCCAGGCAGCAGTGCAGACTCTTCTAGAAAGTAGCAGAAGGGAGTCACCCATCTCTACCTTGCTATAACGAGCTGAGCTAAAACTGAGAATGCTTTGTGTGCCATATATGGTCTTTCCCCTGCAGCAACCTGTATCAGCTTGTACTTTTCCATCTCAGGTAACGGTTTCGAAATGTAATAGTATATATGTGGTGTCTTAATAATGTGCCAGCAGACTTCTCGGCGGACCTGGGGTGTTAGGTTGCGAGAAGCTCCTCTGGGAGAGTATTTGTTTAATAAACGATTGAACTTTCTACACTGACAATCGACTGATTATTGATAATTGGTATTGGGCCTATTAGTAAGTATAGCTCCTTATGGGTTTATGAAATTTCGGTACTTCACCTCATAGCTAAGACCACCGCTACCTGGATGATACAGGGCACCCTCATAGCTAAGACCAGCGCTGCCAGGATGATAGAGAACACCCTCATAGCTCAGGCCAGCACTGCCTGGATGATACAGAGCGCACTCATGGCTAAGACCAATGCTGCCTGGATGATACAGAGTGGCCTCATAGCTAAGATCACCGCTGCCTGGATGATACAGAGCACCCTCATAGCTAAGACCGGCCTGTCTGAATGATACATAGCATCCCCATAGGTAAGACCGGCGCTGCCTGGATGATACAGCACGCCCTCTTAGCTAAGTCCGGCACTGACTGGACGATATAAGGCGCCCTCATAGCAAAGACCAGCTCTGCCTGGATGATACAGAGCACCCTCATAGCTAAGACCAGTGCTGCCTGGATGATACAGAGCACCCTCATAGCTAAGACAAGCGCTGCCTGGATCATACAGAGTTCCCTTATAGCAAAGACCAGCACTGCCTGCATGCTACAGAGCGCCTCATAGCTAAGACCAGCGCTGCCTGCATGATACAGAGCGCACTTACAGCTAAGACCAGAGCTGCCTGGATGATACAGAGCGCCCTCATAGCTAAGACCGGAATTGCCTGGATGATACAGAGCACCCTCATAGCTAAGAAAAGCGCTGCATGGATGATACAGAGCGCACTTATAGCTAAGACCAGTGCTGCCTGGATGACAAAGCCGTCTTCATAGCTAAGACCAGTGCTGCCTGGATGATAGAGAGAACCCTCATAGCTAAGAAGGACGCTGCCTGTGTGATACAGAGCGCCCAACGCACTGCGTAGAAGATACAGAGCGCCCTCATAGCTAGGCCAGGCACTGCCTGGATGATACAGAGTGCCCTCATAGCTAAGATCGGCTCTGTCTGGATGATACAGGGCACTTTCATAGCTAAGACCAGCGCTGCCTGGATGATACAGAGCACCCTCATTGCTAAGACCAGCACTGCTTGGATGATACATAGTGCCTCATAGGTAAGACGGGCACTGCCTTATATAACAGAGTGCCCTCATAGCTAAGAAAAGCACTTTGTGGATGATACAGAGCACCCTCATAGCTAAGACCGACTCTGCCTGGATGATACAGAGCGCCTCATAGCTAAGACCAGCACTGCCTGATGATACACAGCGCCTCATAGCTAAGACCAGAGCTGCCTGGATGATACATGGCGCACTCAAAGCTAAGACCAGCGCTGCCTGGATGCCTGGATGATACAAAACGGACTCATATCTAAGACCAGCGCTGCGTGGATGATACAGAGCGCCCTTATCGCTATGACCAGAGCTGCCTGGATGGTACAGAGCGCACTGATGGCTAAGACCAGCGAGGCCAGGATGATACAGAGCACCCTCATAGCTTAGGCCAGCACTGCCTGGATGATGCAGAGCACCCTCATAGCTCAGACCAGCGCTGCCTGGGTGATACAAGGCACCCTCATATCTAAGACCAGCGCTGCCTGGATCATACTGAGGGCCCTTATAGCAAAGTGTGAAATCATGAATTCCCTTGGATCAATATAACTCACAGTCATCTAACGTACATACCAATCAATATCACATCCACACTAGTATCACAATCAAGGAAGCCCACAGTTGTGACGATAAACACACCACAATGTTACAAAATATATAAAAAGATATACAAATTAATTGGTTTATAAAAATTAAAACATGATAACAAAAATGACATTCATAATCTATGATCTGAATCAGAATAAATTACAAACAAAGAGACAAAATCAAGTGAATCATATTGAAAACATCCAAATTACTAATTCGTTGGGATCTATTAATAAATTCAGGCAAATGTCAAAAGTACTCAGAGCAATAGTCCCTCGACTTTAATTAAAATAACAGGCGTTGATGTGTTTCGGTGTGCTGCCTGATATGCACCACCTTTTTCAAGACAAAAAACGTTTGGTTGTCTCTTAGTTTCTGCCGCAACATTTAAAAAGGGCCAGAATTATCTAAAACAATAAGAAAAATATATGAAAATACACATACATGTAAGACTATTATGTTCATACAACGTCGTAATACAATGCAATACATACATTTATCTATACACCAAATGTTTAAAAAAGCATTACAGCAACTCAAATAAATAAAACCAAATATTACCAACTGTTAATATTGGGTACATTGCGCCTACCACAGTATCACAATCTATCTTATAGCAAAGACCAGCGCTGCCTGGATGATACAGAGCGTCTCATAGCTAAGACCAGCACTGCCTGTATGATACAGAGCATCTTCATAGCTAAGACCAGGGCTGCCTGGATGATACAGGGCGCCCTCATAGCTAAGACCGTCACTGCCTGGATGATACAGAGCGCACTTATAGCTAAGACCGGCGTTGCCTGGATGATGCAGAGCACCCTCATAGCTAAGACAAGCGCTGCCTGGATGATACAGAACACCCTCATAGCTAAGAGCAGCACTGCCTGGATGATACAGAGCGTCCTCATAGCTAAGACCAGCGCTGCCTGGATGATACAGAACGCCCTCATAGCTAAGACCAGCGCTGCCTGGATGATACAGAGCATCTTCATAGCTAAAACCAGAGCTATCTGGATGATACAGAGCATCTTCATAACTAAAACCAGCGCTGTCTGGATGATACAGAGCGCTCTCATAGCCAAGACCGGCCTGCCTGGATGATACAAAGTGCCCTCATACCTAAAACCAGCCCTGCGTGGATGATACAGAGCGGCCTCATAACTAAGACCAGCACTGCCTGGATGGAACAGAGTGCCTTCATAGCTAAGTCGGTACAAAAGGAGGTGGTGATGGACGGAGCATCTGAACCAATCAAAAACTCACACCCAGTCAAAAGATCTGGGTTTAATCCATCACCGTTCTTTAGCCCACTCTGCCAAGCCATGCCTTCCCTGGACCGGAAACAAGCTTCCTAGGACCGGTTTCTGGCATTCCAGCCGTCTTCAGCCAGGCTTTCTTGAATCCAGTGGCAAAGTGAGCAAGGGACTCACGTCTGAGCATACCCTGCCAACTAATGGCGAACAAAGCAGTACAAAAGGGGGTGGTGATGGACGGAGCATCTGAACCAATCAAACACTCACACCCAGTCAAAAGATCTGGGTATAATCCATCAATGTTCTTTAGCCCACTCTGCCACCCCAGTTTATACATGGCCATACTCAAATCAGTCTGACCCTGTGCCTCATGGGAACAGTCCTGCCCGAACTGCCAAGCCATGCCTTCCCTGGACCGGAAACAAGCTTCCTAGGACCGGTTTCTGGCATTCCAGCCGTCTTCAGCCAGGCTTGCTTGAATCCAGTGGCAAAGTGAGCAAGGGACTCACGTCTGAGCATGGTATGCAACTGTTACCACGCAACTTTTACCACGCATACTGTTACAACGCACACCATTACAACTCAGGATCCTTTACAGCGCATGCCTTTACAATGCATGTCATTACATCGCAGATGCTATTACAACGCATGCCATTACAACGTAAGTATAGGTAAGTATATCATTTTATTTAACCTTTTTTTTAATTACCAAAATATTAAAAATAAATTAAATAAATTAATTAAAGTAATTTTATATATAGTTTGGGTTTTGGGGTACAGGGGTATTTTTAAGGTTCAGGGCTGGGTTTTGGGGTACAGGGGTATTTTTAGGGTTCAGGGCTTGGTTTGGGTTTTGGGGTACAGGGGTATTTTTAGGGTTCAGGGCTGGGTTTGGGTTTTGGGGTACAGGGGTATTTTTAGGGTTCAGGGCTGGGTTTTGGGGTACAGGGGGTATTTTTAGGGTTCAGGACTAGGTTTGGGTTTTGGGGTAAAGGGGTATTTTTAGGGTTCAGGGCTGGGTTTGGGTTTTGGGTTACAGGGGTATTTTTAGGGTTCAGGGCTGGGTTTGGGTTTTGGGGTACAGGGGTATTTTTAGGGTTCAGGGCTGGGTTTGGGTTTTGGGGTACAGGGGTATTTTTTGGGTTCAGGGCTGGGTTTTGGTTTTGGGGTCCAGGAGTATTTTTAGGGTTCAGGGCTGGGTTTGGGTTATGGGGTACAGGGGTATTTTAAGGGTTCAGTTTTATAAAAATACTTACATTAAATAAAATTAATTTATTTTAGTAATTTTAATATTCATTTAAAAAAGTATATATATATTTATAATATTAAAATTAAAATGACATAAATAAAAAATGTATTTATTAAATAAAATTAATTAAATATTTATTAATTACATTTTTGTTAAAAAAATATAATAATATAAAAAATAATATACTTACCTATACTTACGTTGTAATGGCATGCGTTGTAATAGTATCTGCGATGTAATGTCATGCGTTGTAAAGGTATTCGTTGTAAAAGATCCTGCGTTGTAAATATTGCGTTGTAATGGTTTGCGTGGTAAAAGTATGCGTTTTAACGTCATACATCCGACCAACTAATGGCGAACAAAGCGGTACAAAAGGGGGTGGTGATGGACGGAGCATCTGAACCAATCAAACACTCACACCCAGTCAAAAGATCTGGGTTTAATCCATCACCGTTCTTTAGCCCACTCTGCCACCTCAGTTCAGACATGGCCCTATGCAAATCAGTCTGACCCTGTGCCTCATGGGAACTGTCCAGCCCGAACTGCCAAGCCATGCCTTCCCTGAACCGGAAACAAGCTTCCTAGGACCGGTTTCTGGCATTCCAGCCGTCTTCAGCCAGGCTTGCTTGAATCCAGTGGTAAAGAGAGCAAGGGACTCACGTATGAGCATACCCTGCCAACTAATGGCGAATAAAGCGGTACAAAAGGGGGTGGTGATGGACGGAGCATCTGAACCTATCAAACACTCACACCCAGCAAAAGATCTGGGTTTAATCCATCACCGTTCTTTAGCCCACTCTGCCACCCAAGTGCAGACATGGCCATATGCAAATCAGTCTGACCCTGTGCCTCATGGGAACAGTCCAGCCCGAACTGCCAAGCCATGCCTTCCCTGAACCGGAAACAAGCTTCCTAGGACCGGTTTCTGGCATTCCAGCCGTCTTCAGCCAGGCTTGCTTGAATCCAGTGGTAAAGAGAGCAAGGGACTCACGTCTGAGCATACCCTGCCAACTAATGGCGAACAAAGCGGTACAAAAGGGTAGCTAAGTCAGCCACTGCCTGGATGATACAGAGCATCTTCATAGCTAAAACCAGCGCTGCTTGGATGATACAAAGCGCCCTCAGAGCTAAGACCAGCAGTGCCTGGATGGAATAGAGCGCCCTCATAGCTAAGACCAGCGCTGCTTGGATGATACAGAGCGCCCTCATAGCTAAAACTGGTGCTGCCTGGATGATACAAGGAGCCTTTATAGCTAAGATTAGCGCTGCCTGGATGATACAGAGGGCCCTTGTAGCAAAGACCAGCGCTGCCTGGATGATGCAGAGCGCCCTCATAGCGAAGACCAGCGCTGCCTGGATGATGCCTGGATGATACAGAGCGCCCTCATAGCTAAGACAGGTGTTGCCTGAATGATACAAGGTGCCCTGATAGCTCAGACCTGAGCTGCCTGGATGATACAGAGCACCCTTAGAGGTAAGACCAGCCCTGCCTAGATGATACAGAGCGCCGTCATAGCTAAGACCAGCGCTGCCTGGATGATACAGCGAGCCGAAAGCGCATCGTAGATGAGACAGAGCGCCCTCATAGCTAGGCCCGGCGCTGCCTGGGTGATACAGAACACCCTAATAGCTAAGACCTTACAAAACACAAACGTGACCAGAAAGGTAATTCTACCAATCTTTAAGCAACACCTAGCCAACAAATCCGAAGTGCGCACTATTTGCTTTACATCATTTTGAATTTTTATATATATTATTTATGATAGCATTTCATCATGTCCTAAAAGCGACACAGGTGTAACACTTTTGTCCAACATCAATACATACAAGTCAAGAAATCAAAAAAACACATAATTCAAACAATGACTAGTAGACATCTATACAAGACATGAACACCATGTAAAAGGTAAAATGCCTCTTAACATTTTTAGAGGGCACCAGTCCTTGTGTAATGCATATACATGAATAAACAAGCGGAGAAAAAAATAGTTCCAACTGGTTCTGTTAGTTTGCTGGGCAAAAGACTGCTCAATATAAGAGGTCGATTCACCAGGGGGAGTACATCCTATTAATCGTTCCCTGAAACGCCCCACTACTATTCTTGCTTCAGCCCAGGGTCAACGTGTTTCGAACCCCGAGGTTATTTTAGGGTTCTTCTCAGGACGTGGACTGGAAGTGGCCTTTACTGTGAAACATAGAAAACAAGAAAGGGGTTGGTGTCAGTGATTGTGAACCCTTAGATTCAAATAATTATCTCTCCACGTTAAACACCTAGTTGTACCTGTGAGTATTCGTTGCTCAATAAAACCTATGAAGTGTTCATAAGAAGGCATTAAGACTCTGAGGATAAAAGAACACATAATGGGGAGGAATCAATGCACATACTACTGAGGAAGCATCACTCAATGTATCACCAATGTACCAAAGATGCATATGTTCCTACCTCACACTGTAAATGGCGTAATTCTGTGTTCCCAAATCACTCAAGCAGATCAATGCGCTGAATTAAATTGAAGCTGTAATGGAGGAACGAAGTTTGTGTTAATTCATTGTTTTTTTTAAAAAACATGCAATGTTTTGTAGTTACGAAGGAAGTTTAGCTTGACATACGATTCTAAATCCCTACCATTCCTGGATGTGGAGATGAAACACACACCGAAGGGATTGATGTCTTCCGTCTATCTCAAAATGACTGACAAAAATAATGCTTTGCATTTCCGCAGCTATCACCCAAGAAATCTAACAAATAATCCCCCCAATGGACAATTCCTAAGGGTGAGGCGTAATTGTTCCAGGTTGGAAGACTTTTAGGTACATGGTGAGGCTTTATTCCAGAAATTGTTGGAGAGGGGGTACCCTCGCAAGCTCCTTAAACACTCTATGAAAAGAGCACGATGGACATCAAGAGAGCATTACTCGAAAAAAAACAAAAATCCCCTACACAACGTATTGTGTGTGTCTCTGCGTTCGGACCTCATACCCATCCAGTACAAAAAATTATTAAGAATAATTAGCATCTGGTTGAGGAAGCCATTCCAAATGTCGGACCACTGGTATTTGCTCTTAAAAAGAATCGGAGCATCGGACAACAAATTACATCTACATGTCCCATTGCAAAAAAAGACAATCAAAGTACTCTGTTTGGCTTTGGGCCAGTAAAGGGTCACCACAAATGTGGGACATGCTCAGCATGTAGCTCGACAATTGAAGGTACCCTTTTCACTGACGGTAAAAAAAATTGACGACATGACGATTTCACCAATTGAAAATCCAAATATGCAATTTATGCCATTGTGTGCCCCTGCCAAAAAGTTTAACCACACAGGAAGTACGACAAAGAATCATCCAACACCGCTCATGGATTAAGAACAAAGTGATGACTGTCCCGCTGGTGCCTCATTTTCTACAAACGAATCATACCCGGCATGACTTCAAATGGACAATTTTGGCGATCATAAAAACTTCTCCAGGAGGGGGTGTTCCTGACCTCCGGTTACCGCAAAAAGAGGTATTCTTGATCATGAAATTTGACACGGCGATGAGAGGTTTGAACAAACTATCTGAATTGAGCAACCTGCGATATCCATCTTAATATCCAGAGTTCAGTACTGTACTCACCATGGTCAGGTTTTATAACATTGGATCTATGGGATGAGGAATTTACATTTGTTTACACACAAAGATATGGGGACTCAGGAACTGACCAATGCACTTGGTTTTCTCATTCAAACATTGCTCTACATCGTATTCTGCCTTCCAAACTACAAGATCCATAACCCTCGGGGGTCCGAACTCCACTCCATGCTTTGGAAGAAGCTGTCACTTTAAATGGGTTTAGAAATGCGCGCACGTGACTAATAGCCGTGTGTGGCGCCTCGGGGTTGCTGTGTACGGGGAGCGGGGTTGTAGGTGGGGCTACGGCCCCTTCAAACAGACTGACAGACACCGGAAGTCGGGGTAACGCAGGCTTTATTGCTTTAAAGGTCCGTTTGCGGTGTACTGTCTTCAATATAGTACGGCAAGGCTGTCTCTGCCTCTTCTGAGAGTCTTCTGAAGGCGCTTCTCCCCGGCTGCTCTTCGCACGTCCCGGTGGGTTCTGGGACTGGTGGTCCTGGCGCTCTCCTCCACGATGTCGAGCCGTCCGACGTGCAGGGGAGAAAAATAACAGCGTTTTAGCTGACTGGTTTGGACCAAGTCACGGGGAAGGGAGTGAGGGTTCACACGTGCACAACTCCGTCTAGGGTCTACAGTGATGGGTGGTGAGGGAGGGGTAGTGCATAGGGTGTGAGTGCCAAATTACTTTCGTGGTCTAACCCACTTAAAGCCCGCCCAGCCTGGAAGCCGTGATCGTACCTCTGGTAGCCACACTTCCCTCGATGAAGTGTGGCTGGGCGAAGCGCCTTCCTGTTGGCCTCCTGGCTTGTCGGTTTCTCCCTTCCGCTGCCGTCTCTCCGTGCTCCTTTCTCCCTCCTCGTCTGAAGCCGTCCCTTCGTTTCCTCGCCGTCCTCCTACTCTCGGCTCTGTCTCTTGCCTCCGATGTTCCTCCGTCTCCCGACTCAGCTCCGCTCCTCTTTCTCCTTCCCTCCTCAGCTCCCGGCTCTCCTCTTCCCTCCGATGTTCCTCCGTTCTTTAACTCCTCTCGATCTCGTCCTCTCCTCGCCAACCGTCCGTCTCTCCTTCTTCACCTCCGAGTGTGTAACACACCTGTACGGGTTCCTGGGCGGCCTTTACCTGCACATAGGGGGCGTGACCTGTGACATATTCTCTGTCCAGCTCCGCCCAATTAAAGTAGCAGGACTCGCCAGCCTCCTCGGGGTCCGTGTCGTCCGGTTCTTCCGTGTTCCTCCATGCGCCTGCATGCTGGTCAAAGAGAGGTGAGACAGGTAAGCCTGGCGGACCCTCTTCCACCCCGTCACACTGCGCCATGGTGGATGAAGTAGGGATATGAACAGCTGAGGCAACACATCGGTACGTTAAAGACTCTCACGCACCGCAGTATTCATAGTAGTTGAGGCAGGTTTGGCGGCTGCTTTGAAGCCTTGATCAAGAAGAGCTATGTCAAAATATGACACACACGCTTTCTCTCTTTCTGTAGCATCGGTCGAGAGCGAAGCACGAACAAGGCTGCGCAGGGGAGCTCCTCTGCAGTATCCAGCCAACACTTTGATTTACACAGATGACCTTGAGGTAGGACAACTAGTCGGGTCGCCACAGTTCCTTCGTAACTACAAAACATCGAATGTTTAAAAAAAAAACAACAAAAAAAACAAACGAAGTCAAACAAACTTCGTTCCTTGATCTGCTGGAGTGATTTGGGAACACAGAATTACGCCATTTACAGTGTGAGGTAGGAACGTATGTATCTTTGGTACATTGGTGATACATTGAGTGATGCTTCCTTAGTAGTATGTGCATTGGTTCCTCCCCATTATGTGTTCTTTTATCCTCAGAGTCTTAATGCCTTCTTATGAACACTTCATAGGTTTTTTGGAGCAACGAATACTCACAGGTACTACTAGGTGTTTAACATGGGGACAGAATTATTTGAATCTAAGGGTTCACAATCACTGACACCAACCCCTTTCTTGTTTTCCATGTTTCACAGTAAAGGCCACTTCCAGTCCACGTCCTGAGGAGAACCCTAAAATAACCTCAGGGTTCGAAACGCGTTGACCCTGGCATGAAGCAAGAATAGTAGTGGGGCGCTTCAGGGAACGATTAATAGGATGTATTCCCCCTGGTGAATCGACCCCTTATATTGAACAGTCTTCAGCCCAGCAAACAAGCAGGACCAGTTGGAACTATTTTTTTTGTCCGCTTTTTCATTCATGTATATGCATTACACAAGGACTGGTGCCCTCTAAAAATGTTTGGAGGCATTTTACCTTTTACATGGTGTTCATGTCTTGTTTAGATGTCTACTATTCATTGTATGAATTATGTGTTTTTTTGATTTCTTGACTTGTATGTATTGATGTTGACAAAAGTGTTACACCTGCGTCGCTTTTAGGACATGGTGAAATGCTATCATAAATAATATATATAATAAAATGTAAAATGATGTAAAGCAAATAGTGCGCACTTATGATTTGTTGGCTAGGTGTTGCTTAAGGATTGGTAGAATTACCTATCTGGTCACTTTTGTGTTTTGTAAGTTAGAGTGGTTCAGGCCAGATAGTGGTAGGACCCAAGCCTTTGTTGTTTTAACTCATAGCTAAGACCAGCACTGCCTGGATGATACAGAACGCCCTTAAAGCAAAGACCAGCGCTGCCTTGATGATACAGAGCCCCCTCATAGCTAAGACCAGCACTGCCTGGATGATACAGAGCCCCCTCATAGCAAAGACCAGCGCTGCCTGGATGGAATAAAGCGCCCTCATAGATAAGACCAGCGCTGCTTGGATGATACAGAGCCCCCTCATAGCTAAGACCAACGCTGCCTGGATGATACAGAGCCCCCTCATAGCTAAGACCAGCGCTGCCTGGATGATACAGAACGCCCTTATAGCAAAGACCAGCGCTGCCTGGATGATACAGAGCCCCCTCATAGCTAAGACCAGCACTGCCTGGATGATACAGAACGCCCTTATAGCAAAGACCAGCACTGCCTGGATGATACAGAGCCCCCTCATAGCTAAGACCAGCACTGCCTGGATGATACAGAGCCCCCTCATAGCTAAGACCAGCACTGCCTGGATGATACAGAACGCCCTTATAGCAAAGACCAGCACTGCCTGGATGATACAGAGCCCCCTCATAGCTAAGACCAGCACTGCCTGGATGATACAGAGCTCCCTCATAGCTAAGACCAGCGCGGCCTGGATGATACAGAGCTCCCTCATAGCTAAGACCAGCGCGGCCTGGATGATACAGAGCCCCCTCATAGCTAAGACCAGCACTGCCTGGATGATAAAGAGCGCCCTCCCAGCTAAGACCAGCGCATCCTGGATGATACCGAGCACCCTCATAGCTGAGACCGACGCTGCCTGGACGATACAGAGCGTCGAAAGCGCTGCGTAGATGATACACAGTGCCCTCATAGCTAGGTCCGGCAGTGCCTGGATGATATAAAGTGCCCTCATAGCTAAGATCGGCGCGGTCTGGATGATACACAGCGTGCTCATAGCTAAACCCGGCATTTCCTGGATGATACAGAGTGCCCTCATAGCTAAGACCAGCGCTGCCTGGATGATACAGAGCACGATCATAGCCTAAGACCAGCGCTGCCTGGTTTTACAGAGCGCCTCTTACCTAAGACCAGCGCTGCCTCCATGATACAGAGCGCACTCATAGCTAAGACCGGCGTTGTCTGGATGATACAGAGCACCCTCATATCTAGGACTGGCGAAATTCTTCATCTCTCCTGTATGGTATTCTGCGCATTAAATATTACTGCAACCATTCCTGTAATAGGGCATTCCATGTAAATCAGTCCCCATATCACTAGAGGGACCATGCACTTCACTCGTCCCTTGATAGAGCAATGCATGCACTTCAACCCCACTCAACTTGTGGACCCAGGCACTGCACTCATCACTGTCATAAGGCAGTCTGTGCACATCACCTCCCACACCACTAGTGGGTCATAGAGCGCTCCACATAAGATACATCACTGCCCATCATTGACCCTATCCTAGGACACTACTCACTTTGTCATAGGATGCTCCGTGCTTACACTGCTGCACTTTACCCTGCCATAGGTTAACACACACGCTTCCAACTCCCAGACTCCTTGTAAGACCATGGATGTGGCACCCATCCTTGCTTCTAGACTGCACAGTTCCACCCACCAAGTGGGCCACTGTGTAGTGCACTCAAACCGGCCAGAGGGCAGTCCATGACCACCCCACAGCTGCACTGTGTATCGGGAACATTTCTCGTACCAGGAGGAGTAGTGCTCTTCTCTGTTGGTTTTTTGCCTTTTAGCTTTCATGCAGCCGTAGGATTTCTGGCAAAAAATGGTTGTTTTTGTTGTGTACGACTATGAAAAGTTAATGTTGACATTTGAATTCGGATAATCATTATATGTCTCGCCGCTGTCTCGCTCTGCAGGAACCTGAGAAAGGCGAGCAGCGGGTGGCTGGACTACGGAGCAGAGTGTGGTTACTTTATTACAAAATGGTGGAGCGCGTAGCTGCTTCCGCCTTCCCACACTAATACAGCATTTCCCTTAAACTGAAGCTACGCCAATCGCTGCTTTTGCTCACCCTTTAACACAAACAAAGGAACCGAAAACATCAAGCTACGCCTGGATTTAACAGGCATACTGCCATCTCTTTTATCTTTTTCCTTTTTTTCACTCTCTGTTCTAATTTTGATTTTTTTTTTAATGTATATACATGTGTGGCCGCGGTACTTCAGTGTCATTAGAGGTACACATGTCACGGACGCACAATGTTATAGGGCGCTATAATGACATTTTCAATGTTGGCTTTTAATTAATACTGTGCCAGGGACCTGGTCGGCTTAAGGCCTTACACTCATTGTACATCTGTGGTAAATAAAATTACCAAGACTATTTTTCTATACATTAAATGACAATAAGGATAGCTCAATAAAATGAGAGGCAGAGTCTGTGGTATACAGGCTTTAATTAAGTATCTCGAGATACTGGACATCGAGTTCCATCACCACTAAGGTTCAGGAAGGGACATTCAACATTTTATTAACATCACACATTATATATAGTAAATCAGTATAATTGAAATGAATACAGTAGGCGTAACAGGTGAAAAGAGAGAGATAAGAACACATGTGCGTAACATGAGGCGTGTAAAGGGGCGTACACGTAGGCGTGTACAGAACGAGTCAGAGAAACGTCACAAGTGGGTGGATACTTAGAGAAAGTTTGCAGGATCAGCAGAAACCTTTGTTACAGATGCGCGCGCAACTAAGCATGACGTGGTGTAGACGTGTAACTGGGGAGAACTGGGGCTTGACTTTAGCACTAGTAGAGGAGACTGATGTCTGGGATGTCAGAACGACCTGCACCTATAGCATATCTGGTATCTCGTGTTTAGAGGATGTATTATCTGAAGTAAAAGGTCTCTCGGGCAGAGGCCGTTCAATACTGAATGCTGAATGCTAGTGCGTGCATATGGTTCTTCATGCAATGTGCGGGGGCCATGGGCCTACCATGGTAACGGGTGCAGTAAATTACTTGCATGGAGACAGGAAGACAGGGCCCTTTGCTCTGCAGCCGGTAATATGTTTACCTATTTCACTAGACTGGAATGTGTTTGTGCGGAGGCTGAGCAGATAACTGTAGGCAAAATACTGTCTTGGCAGGCAGGCCAGGCCGAGCCGGGCACCGCTTCGTTGGGCAGGGAGTAAGGTAGAGGTCAGGGATGCATACTTAAACTGCGGCTTTTAGAGACAGAAGAGACTCGGTGCCTCAATTAAGGGCCTGGCTCGGCTGAGCCAGAAAAACATGGAGAACGTGTGCGATATTCAAAAGTGCACCATGTAAAGACTTTGGCACCACAGGCCTAAAAGCCATATTAACGTGGTTTTTTTGGAGAACTGAATAGCTGACATGTTAACGTTGGACGCAAATGCATATGCGTCTTCATGGCAGACACGGGAAGGGAATCATACGACATACATGGAACATGGGTGCATGGATGGGGTGCGAGTGGGGGACACATTGGCTACCTAAAAATTTCTATTTCCTCATTCCCTCCTTGGCCCCTACTTCACCCTTTAGGATATATCTATCTTCATGAGACCATCTATCTGTTCATATAACATCATTTGCTCATCTTTTTTCATTCGGGAACGGGAACGTGAACTTGGACGGGGAATACAAGCTGTGGCGCACAAGCCGCAAATCGCTGGCCCACATTGCAGACAGAGACAACAACTGAATAGAATAAGCAGTATTATTCCTAGGAATGATAACACTTTCCATCCCCAGGCGGATATCACACTCCAGAGCCAACCGGACCAAGTCCAGGTGCCAGGATTCTGGTGTATCAGGTGAGCTATTTCATGAAGCCTTGTTATCGCTTTATACACTGATGGCGCGTTATTAGGAATAAACACGCAACAACTGGATCCGATCATTCTACAAGCTCCGCCCCTATCGGTCAGGATGACGTCAAGAACAAGGCGGTTTTGAAGAACAACAAGTCTCATAGCAGACTGCTCTTCGGTCAGGTTACCTAAAGCAAAAGTAGTCTCATTCACTACTGCTTCAAGAGTTCGTGTTAACCTACGTATTATTTTACTGTTTTGAACAGGGCCTATGAACCAGAAGTATCCTTTAATGTAATCCTTATGCTGGTCCCACGCTGACTCAGAGTAATCGATAACAGGAGGAAGGTCTCTCTTATGTCTGACATGCATAAGATGTGAATTTCGATGATAATCAGGTGGGGCTAGAAAAACAGGCGGTAATAGGAACGCAATATAACACATTCCTTCCCAATCCAAGGGCAGATACACATAGGCTGTCTGACCACAAATAAAATAGGAATGACGAGAGGCTTTGAAAGTAGACTTTCCTTTATCACTGAATTCGACCACAGTATTACAATCACTGTGTCCTAGATGTACTGAACCATTCTTTCTAACGCATAATTCGCCTTTCACTGGTAAAACTGTTATAAACGGCAAGTCCGAATTAGTCTCGGACTGGACGTTCAGAATCATAAGATTGAGGGAAAAATTACCTAAATCATACACTTCATTTTCTAGATCGGTCCCTATCCTTTGGGGAAGACCGTCTGCGTCTGGAAAACATGCTTTATTCATGACTGTATTCAGGTTCCCCCATATCCAATTGCCTTGGGAAACCTTGGACTTACTATCTAGGGAGGACATTAAAGCAAACCATGCACCGCACGAACCATTATGTGTAAACGGGTAAGGAAAGAGAGGCAGAGCTCCCTTGTATTTCTGATAGGGTGGGAGTCGGCCACATACCCAGCAATTTGTGGCATTGCTGGTCTGGTGAGTATGGTGTAACATACGAATGAAAGTATTGTTGCGCATTGCTAATCGATAGGACAGCTCGTGAGGGGGCAGGTCGCTGAAAGTGTGCTCTACGGTGTCATTAGAGGTAGTATGTACATGTGAACCAAGAGGAGGAAAGAAAACATGTAGCATCTGTCAGGTCTGTCGTGGTTGCTCCTCAGGATTGGATCGATGCTATAAGGGGGCCCACCTCTAGATCATCCCAAGTCTGACTGTAAAATGTCACAGACTGTTAAGGAGATCAAGCGGGGGAAAAATATAGGTCCGGAGGGCAACAGCTGGGCAACTGGAACCGCAACCTGTAAGTACAGAAGCAAGGGATAAGTGCACCTATAACCCTAAGCTGGAAAACAGGCTAATCAATATACCACCTGCTATCTCACCTGCTTCCTACAGGTCTGTATAAAGAAAGGAACGATCTAAAGGGCGGCTTCTAAATCCCCTGGTTCTGCTGCTAGAAGATAGAATAAAGAGAACATTAGAAAACCCCCTTGTTCCCTCCCTTCCTTTGGGCTGGACCTTATGGATATTAGAACTGAAAGGACACCTACCCAGATTTTAGGATGAAGATAACCCAACACTGCCCAGAACAAAATGAAGGATGAGAATTCTCATTTACTGCAGATCACAACCAAGGTTCCTCCTCCGAGGAAATGTATGAAACGAATGTTCCTGGGGGATTGCAGGGAGAGTCAACCCCAAGTTATGGCATACATTCCCTAAACCGGTTGTTGATCAAAATGAGCAAAAAGGTCCTAAATCATAAGCCCAGCAAAAGGCAAAACAAACAAAGCGTCTTTACAGATCCTTCTCTGTAAGCGCTAATATGTCAGTACTGTGCAAAGATTGATTTAGCGGCACCTAAGCCCAGGTGTCCTGCACAAACCGGAGCAAGACGCTCCCTGAAGGTATTAGTATAACTAATACACGAACACCAGGTTCCAACAAAGTAATTCACACACTTAAGCACCCCACTCCGTAATGGAAAACCTGAGACTTGGTTGGCAGTTCACGATATGGGCGTTTCCTAAGCCCCACCAGGTTAATCCAGATAACGGGTGCCAAGAATCCTGGGGACCGTTCAGATGCAGGCGCTTCCTAAGCCCCACCAGGTTAATCCAGGACCCACAAGCCAATAGCGCTAAAGCACAGCGCTCGTGATGGGCGCTTCCTAAGCCCCACCTCGGTAACCTCGATCCAAACAAAACGGACCAACGCTTACCGCCGCTGATCTCCGAAGAACCTTCAGCTCGAAACCAGGATACACGCTAAGACTCTCTCCTAGCAAACAGGAATAATCGGCAGCGCGTCCACCGTAAGACGCCATATTAATCCCTTTAGTCGCACAGCGTCATAGCAGCGCGCCGCGCAAAGGATCATGGGATATGTAGTTTCCCAACCCGTTCCATAGAAAAGAGCAGGCAGTGATTTACCAGCGGTCGGGGGAAATCGTGACAGTACACCCCCCTCTCACGACATTCACTGACTGCCACCAGGTTTACCAGGATGCGACAAATGGAACCTCCGCACCAGTCTAGGAGCATGAATAGCACCAACAGGTTCCCAAGAGTCCTCCTCCGGACCATATCCCTTCCAGGATACCAAGTACTGGAGTTTCCCTCTCACCTTACGAGCGTCCAGAATGCGCAGCACCTCGTACTCAATGTCCTGCTCAACCCTCACAGGTGCAGGGGCCGTTGCACCAGGACACCGAGCCGGCTTGAGCAGCGAGACATGGAACACCGGGTGTATCCGAAAACGTGAGGGGAGTTTCAATTTTACCGCCACAGGGTTGACATGGCGAATCACCTGGTAAGGACCAATGAACCGAGGGTTGAAAACACTGTACCTTTTGAAACGGATGTTCCGAGTGGACAACCACACCCAATCCCCTTTCATGTACTCAGGACAGTGCCTACGGTGTTTATCAGCCTGGTTCTTGTACCTTAGTTTCGCCTTATCAAGGTTCCTTCTAGCCTGCAACACTGTTTTCCGCAACTGCACTAATCTGGACTGTAACTGTGGGATTGGGACGTCAGTGACCGGCACACTCAAGGGGGCGAATCTGGGATGAAACCCATATGTACAGAAAAACGGGATATACAAAGTAGAGGAATGAACTGCATCATTATATGCCACCTCAGCAGACCATAACCATTCCACCCATGCCTCGGTAGTGGTATCAACAAAACACCTCAGGTATTGCTTGAGGGTCTGGTTCAACCTTTCGGTCTGCCCATCCGTTTGCGGATGAACGCTGGTGGACAAAGAAGAGGCAATACCCAATCGATCACACCAGACCCTCCAAAAGTTTCCGGTGAATTGTGCCCCTCTATCGGAAACCACAACTTTGGGCAAGCCATGCAACCGAATGACATGAATGAGCAACAAATGGGCTAATTGACTAGCTGTGGGAACCCCTTTACAGGCAATGAAGTGGCCCATCTTGGTTAAGTAGTCTACGACTACTACTATAGCAGTCATCCCGTGATCTTTAGGGAGTCCCACCACGAAATCAACTGAAAAACTCTCCCAAGGACTCACAGGCGTGGGCAACGTTTGTAACAGCCCTTGTGCTGGTCGATGATCGCTTTTAGCCTGCAAACAGACTTCACATCGTTGAACCCAAGCAAACACATCCGGCCTGATGGAGGGCCACCAATAGGTGCGTAGCAATTTTTCCAAAGTTTTCTTTCCTCCAGTGTGTCCTGCACATGGTAGATTGTGACACCACTTAAAGACTTGTTGTCTCAATGCAAGTGTGGGGAGAAGCAACTGAGACCCCTTTCTCGGCAACCCTTGACGGATGTTCCATTCCGGGTGTAAGCGAATCCATGTTTTCCAAGCAAAGGTCTGGATGCCTCTCTTGAACTTGTGGAGAAATTCTTCTGTGTGAATAACCCCTACCACCTGTCGGGGTTCAATGATGCTGGTCTCGGGGGAGGCCATCAATGCTGGATGACTTTCTTGACGCGTGAGAGCATCCGCTTTCCTGTTGTCACAACCCGGACGAAAGGTAACCACAAAACGGAATTCAGAAAAGAAGAGCATCCATCTTAACTGTCTGGGGGTGAGATGGCGAGCTGCGCGCATAAACTGCAGATTACGGTGGTCGGTATAAACCGTGATTTGATGTGAGGCGCCCATCAGCCAATGCCTCCATTCCATGAAAGCGTCTTTAATTGCTAGCAGTTCCTTCTCAGCAATAGTATAGTTGCGTTCTGCCGGGTTTAACTTGCGAGACATGAAAGCGATGGGATGGAGATGACCGGTACTCTCACTCCTTTGCGAGAGAACTGCTCCCACCGCTAGTTCTGATGCATCAGCCTCTACCACGAAGGGGAGATTAGGGTCAGCATGGACCAATATCGGTGCCGACATGAACGCAGTTTTCAACCGATCAAATGCGAGTTGCTCGTCGGTTCCCCACACAAAAGGGGTGTTCTTCCGGGTTAGTTTTGTGAGTGGTGTTACCAGATCTGAAAAGTGCGAGATGAACCTTCGATAGAAGTTAGCAAATCCCAGGAGTTTTTGGATATCTTTAACAGTGGTAGGTCTTGGCAACTCCACAATGGCCCGTACCTTCCGTTCGGCCATTATCTGCCCTGATGGTGTGAGCATGACTCCTAGGAATTCCACAGTAGTGACATGAAACTCGCATTTCGTTAGTTTGCAGAACAGTTGGTTTTTCAGTAAGGCCTCAAGCACTTGACTCACATGTTTTTCATGTTCTGGTTCATCATCCTAGTATATTAAAATGTCATCGATATAGACTACTACAAATATATCTAAGAAGTCTCGCAATACCTCATTGAGGAAAAATTGGAAGGAGGCAGGGGCGTTGCATAGCCCAAAGGGCATCACCAGGTACTCAAAGAGCCCATACCTCGTTTTAAACGCTGTCTTCCATTCATCGCCGGATCTGATGCGTACTGAATGGTAGGCTCCCCTCAGGTCCAATTTCGTGTAAATTTTAGCTGATCTCACTTGCTCCAATAACACCGGTATCAATGGGAGTGGATATTGATTCTTTGTTGTTATGGCATTTAACGCCCTGTAGTCAATACAGAAGCGTAATTCCCCATTGGCCTTTGGAATGAAGAAAAGCGGGGAAGCTGCTGGAGACCTTGATGGTCTGATGAATCCCAAAGCAAGAAGGTTATCCAAATATTCCCGAAGATGTTTTGTTTCGGGTTGTGACAACGCATAGATTCGGCCACACGGAATAACTGACCCTGGTGTTAAATCAATGCGGCAGTCATATTCTCTATGCGGGGGTAGTACTTCCGCTTTCACCTTACTGAACACCTCCTCATGTCGTAATTGGCATGGCCGCGTTAGCGATTAGCTGAAACTACACGTTTCCCTCCTTAGCTTGGCTATGTATGAAAACGCCATTTTGAATGTTGCGGCGGCCATCTTAGACCATAAGCGGCCTCGTGGCCGGCGTGCCCTTTAGTCCGTTGTCCGTACCACTGACCACTTCAGTCTGCCCAGCAACAGGCTATTTTTAGTACCGGTCAAGCTTGCACATGCGCAGTCCCAACTGACCAGTTACCCCTCAGGAATGTGTGCCAAACTGACCAGCGGAGTTGTGCCCCCTCCAATGAGCTGGCTGTGTTCCAAAACATGACCATATATGTACATAGAATGTGTTCTAATTTGTGCCGCCTATCTTTTATTGCCCCAAAACTGTATATAAATCGGGGTCACACCGGTGTTCGGGGTGATACCTCTTGCATTACCGAAGGGTGCTGTATGAGTGTACCACCACCCCATGGGGTCCTAATAAACTTGTTCTTTGCCTTTTACAGTTTCCGTGCCAACAGTTCTTGAGTGTAAGTGGGTTATCTTTGGAGCATGTAGGCCTTGGGAACCCTGATTACTTCAAATTGGCGACCACGAAGGGACTCATCGGCGACTCGGATGCCCGAAGGAGAGGTCGTGACGAAGGCTTGGAAACTCGCCATGGACGCGCGCTGCCACTGAGTGACCCGAGTCTTGGCTCCCACGGTGTTTCTTCCTTTCCTTCCGATCTGACCTTCCAGGTGGCGCCGGTCTCCGACTGAGTACTCGATCGTCTGCGTTGCTGGATGAGTGCCGTTTGGCTGATTCGATTAAAAGACCTTGGCAGTTTGAATCTGGATATTTGTGAATTTGGGTAAGATTTGTGTTCGGTAAGGTAGCCTTCGGACGCTTACTGAAGTTCTATGATTTGTGATCGGTAAGGTAGTCCTCGGACGCTTGCCGAAGTCCTACGATCTATGATTTGATTTGAGTTAGCTAACGTTTGTGAATTTGTGATTTTTGAACTTATATGTGTAGTGCACTTCACATAGGCAGGCATGTAGAGATGTTTCTCTAACTTTGTTTTTTTCCTCTGAGCGGCACATTTGTGTGAAGTACTGTAAGTGCCATTTTATACGGTGTCACGCTTTCGTGATACTTTTTGAACATGCCTGTTTTAAGCACACTCCGAGGAATGTGTTGTCTTGGAAAAGGTACCACAATTAGGTTAGCAGAAGCACAGCCGGCTCCCCCAGAAGGAACACCAAACCGTGAGATGTACATTAAATTTGGCCTTCCCCCTATTATGTACAGCAAATTATGGCATAAGTACACGAAAACCGATCCCGAATTGCAATGGCCTCTACATGGGTCGTTCGATTTACGTAAAGTACAGTTCGTGGAACAATGTTTGTTTCAACGTAGGTCTAGACAAAACATGTTTGATTGTGTGCGAATGTGGGAGAAAGCGGTGCGCGAGCGAATGAAGCGTGAAGTTGCCTTGGCGGACAAAGAGCAGCGCAAGGCTGCTCGTGATAAGGCTTTACAGCTTGAGGAAAAGGAGGCTCAGGAGAAGAAAGAGAGGGAGGAACGGGAACGTAAATTGCAAACGACTGGTCAATTCCCTATTCGTCGACCGCTTTATCCTGTCCTTAATAATGAAATTGATGATTTTTCATTGTTAGATCGATCGCCGCCTCCGTACGTCTCGCCTACGGCTCCAGCTGCAGAATTGGACGATGAAGGACAGGATAAGCCAGAGAAAAAGGGCATATCTGCTCTCAGGTTTTCTGCGGAGAGATCCGCTCATTTGCGTAGTTGGGCCCGTAAAGTGAATACGACTTATGTTTCTCAGTCTGATGTTGTTACTGAAAGGGGTAAATGGTCAGACCATGAATTACTGTATTTTTTGCTTACTTTAGCAGATGAAGTTGTTATCGCATATCGTCAAATTTCAGATACCTTAGAACCCAAGGCTGTGTCAGTTTACCGTGAGAATTTGGATAAAGGTTTATTTGATCTTGCAGATGTCGATGCCTTTTACAAGCAACTGATCGAGCTGCGAGATGAGACTACCAGATTGCGGGACGAGCAGAGAAAGAATAAGAAGCCCGGGCCGGAGTCTAATGAGCAATCTAAGGAGTGTTCTCTCCGGGGTTCAGATAAGAGTTCTGCAATGCATGTTATGCCTATGCGTGAAGCCGCACCCTTGTATGTTCCACCAAAAGGGGAAGGTACAGATGATGATAAATTGTCAAAGGATGCAAAGGGATATTTTATATATAACTGGGTATATACGCCTTGGAATAGAGCGGATGTTATGGCGTTGAAAAATTCTTTACCTGATCTTCGTAAAAATCCAGCGGCATTCTATGAAGGGGTGGAAGGGGCTATTTCGTCCTGTGTGATGACTCTTGTTGATATAGATCTGTTTTTTGGATTAATTCTTCCGCCCGATATGTGGAGACAGATTCGGAGAAATAATGATGAAACGATACTAGGGGGGACATGGAAAGAAATAAATGCTGCCGATTTGGATAGGGAACCGGCATGTAAGCCTTGTCAGTTGATTTTAGATCTCCCGGCGGCTATCTTGATTAAATTAAAAACGCTTGTTCCTTCTAAAAAAATTGATTGGACTATATTAGCTTCGTGCAAGCAAAAGCCAGATGAAACGGTTTCGGATTTCTTTACGCGTTTCGAAGAAGCGTTTCATGATTACAGTGGCCAATCATTAACAGATGATACGGGTAGGCATTTGTTTGTAGATAAGTATGTGGCTAATCTCCTGCCGGAGATTGCAAAAAGATTGAAGTCGAGTGAAAGTTCCTGGGCCTCGGCGACCCCTGCGTCTTTGTTAACTATGGCTCAGTATTATGAGCGGCAGGAGTTGGAGGCTAAAGATAGTGTTGATAAGAAGGCGAAAGAGTTGAAAACGAAGGTGATGTTGGCACAGGTTCGGGGGACACAGAGCAGAGGGAGTGATAGAGGTAGACGAGGTGGAGGAAATACGTCGTATGGTCGTACGGATATAGCGGAGGATCAATGTGCCTATTGTAAAGAGTTTGGGCATTGGGCTGATGATTGTCCGGTACTTCGTGAGCAGCGTAGCCAGCGTGGTCGAGGAGGTGGTAGGTTGAGAGGAGGTTATACGGGAGCGAGAGGTGGCGGAAGTGATCGTGGAAGGGTTGAGGAAAGGGGCCGTGGCCAGGATGAACGAAACACGTTTGATAGACGGAATCAATATCAGATATCGGAGGGTGAGAATGTGGAGCACCAGGATTATGTGCATGCATAGGACTGCGTAGGATGGGGTAAGGAATCAATTGAAGTGCCGGTAGATCAGCAGGGTCCATATGTAACAGCGGGTATTCTGGGTTCTACTGATCAATTTCTAGTCGACACAGGAGCTACTCGTAGTGCTTTGTCGAAAAATTTGGTTCCGAGGGCTCCCCTGTCTGGCGAAATGATTACATGTGTAGGGTTCGATGGCACACCCTCCCCTAGCCCATTGTCAAAGCCCCTTGCACTATGTCTTGACAAATTTTTCAGTTTTGGTCAATTTTTGTTATCGCCCCATACACCAGATAATATCCTGGGCATTGATTTGCTTAAATATTTTAGAGCAACGATACGGTGCGCTCCTGAGGGAGTGCGGGTTATCCTGAATGACAATTATCCTGACCCAGATAGGTTTTACACTATCTTAGACATTCCAGCTTTGGCCTCTCTACCGCACACGTTATGGGCGACCTCAGATACGGATGTGGGAGAGATGCGTATTCCACCAATACACATTACTGTTAAGGAGGGGGCCCCTCTACCACGAGTGCCACAGTATAAGATTTCGAGAGAAGGTGAAATTGCATTGACACATATTGTTCAGGATTTGATTTCTGCAGGAGTGGTGGAGGAGGTCCACTATAATGTTTGCAACAGTCCTATTCTTCCGATCCTTAAGAGAGATACTGACGACAAAGTCTATCGCTTTATTATTGACTTGCGAGAGATCAACAAAATTGTCATTCCCCAATACCCGGTGGTGTCCGATATTACGACCTTGCTTACATTGGTACCACCAACGGCCACAACATTTAGTGTTATTGATTTGAAAAACGCGTTCTTTTCCATCCCTGTCCATCCTGATAGCAGATATTTGTTTGGCTTCACGTTGAATAATAAATCGTATGGATTTTGTCGTGTTCCCCAAGGTTATACTGAAAGCCCTAGCATCTACAGTCAGGCTTTGAAAAGACAGTTAGATTCCTTTGAGTTGCAGACTGGCGTTGTCCTCATCCAATATGTGGATGACCTTCTGCTTGCCGCAGACTCTTATGCACAATGTGAAGAAAGTACCATTGCGTTGCTTTCCTTTTTGGCGCAACACAATCATAAGGTTTCGAAGAAAAAGCTCCAATACTGTAGACCCCAGGTGACCTACCTCGGTCATCTGTTGTCTAAGGAGGGGCGTGCATTAACATCTGATCGAATTCAAGTAATTTTAGACACACCCGTCCCCCGCACGCAGAGAGATGTACGTGCCTTCATAGGGTTGACGTCCTTTTGTAGACAGTGGATCATGGGTTTTTCGCACATTATAAAACCTTTGTTAGCGTTATTGTCCAAAGCTACACCAATGCCCCTTGAGTGGACAGATGAATGTCAGAAGGCTTTTGAACAGTTGAGACAGGCCCTTTGTTCTGCACCCGTGTTAGGCACACCAGACTACACGAAACTTTTCACATTGTACGTGCACGAGAATGATGGGTGCGCGTTGTCAGTGTTAGTACAAGTACATGGGGACAAGCAGAGACCATGTGCATACTTCTTTGCCATTCTTGATCCTGTAGCACGAGGGTTGCCTGGGTGTTTTCGAGCGGTAGCAGCAATGGCAGTAGCCATACGGCAGAGTGAGGGAATAGTGTTATCGCATAAACTGTTGGTATTAGTTCCTCACGCAGTAGATGCTCTGCTAAACCAAACAAAGACCCAATACCTTACGAGTGCGCGGCTAACGGGATATGAGCTGACACTTTTGGCGCCACATATTACACTGAGAAGATGCGCTACCCTGAACCCCGCCACTTTATTGCCCTATCCGGTTGAGGAGGGTCAGGAAGAAAAACATCACGACTGTGTTTTCCTGACCGAGGAACAGACAAAGGGTCGTGTTGACTTACAGGATGTGCCACTTCCAGATGTGGATGGGGAACTGTGGGTTGATGGATCGTGTTTAAGGCTGCCAGATGGTACGACTTCCGCAGCCTATGCGATCACGACACTTAAGACAGTGGTAGAAACAGCTAGGATACCACAGAAATCGGCTCAGGCAGCAGAGCTGATAGCCTTAACAAGAGCCTGCGAATTGAGTGCTGGCCTATGTGTGAATATATACACAGACAGCCGGTACGCCTTCGGAGTAGCACATGACTTCGGGCTACTCTGGAGAGAGCGTGGGTTTTTGACGTCACATGGAGAACACATTATGCACGGAGAACTAGTGCGTGATCTCCTAAACGCGTTGCTTGGCCCAAAGAAAGTAGCGATAGTAAAATGCAGTGCCCACAAAAAGATTACGGATAAAGTGGGCCAAGGAAATGCCTTCGCAGACAGCATAGCGAGACAAACGGCTATGTCCCGGACTAGCTCCCCTATGTATGTGACACAATCGCAGGCTGAGCGATGGAGTGATGCTAGAGCAGAAATATTGGATATTCAAAAATCAGCTACTGAATTAGAACTTGCGGCATGGGCAACAGATGGGGTGCTAGATGATGAGGGCTGTTGGAGGAGTAAAGACATGGAGAAATGGAAATTGCCTGCGGCTTATTTGCAGGCGATGGTCCAGATGACAAATGGACTGGCGCATGTCGGAGCTCTGGCAATCACTCGACTGTTAACACGAGTCTGGGAACATCCCGAGATTGCTAATACAGCTAAGAGAGTAGTGCAGACCTGCCTGATCTGTTTACAACACAATCCTGGAAAGGGGACCCATACTCCAAAAGGAGGGTTCGTTCCACCTTCTGCACCATTTGAGGTACTCCAAATGGATTACATCCAACTCGAGCGCTGCAACAACCTGAAGTACGTCCTAGTGGTGGTATGCGCCTTTAGCAAATGGGTTGAGGCCTTCCCCACGAAAGACAATACAGCTCTAACAACGGCTAAGGTGTTGCTTAAGGAATTCTTTCCTCGCTTTGGAGTTTGCAAATTTCTGTGGAGCGATAATGGGCCTCATTTTGTTGGGAAGGTTGTGGAGTATGTACTGAAGGGGTTAGGGATTCAGCAGAAGTTCCACGCTGTGTTCCACCCTCAGTCGGCAGGTCTGGTTGAGCGGTACAATGCTACGTTGAAACTTAAACTGGCCAAAATTGTGGCATCCACGTCGTTGAAGTGGCCAGATGCTTTGCCGCTAGCACTGCTCTCTCTTAGATCAGTACCCCATTCACGAACTGGCCTTACACCATATGAGGTGGTGTTTGGGCGCCCCATGAATATCTGGGGGGTGCCCAAGCCGCGATTAATACATGATGTGCCTTGTGTTATGATGAACGACTATTTGGCACGATTAACAAATGATTTGCTTTCTATTCATCAACAGGTTCGAGAAGCGCTCCCTGACAACTCTACTGGAGAGGGCCATGATCTTCGCCCTGGCGATCATGTGATGGTCCGATCGTTTGAGAGAGCGAGCAGTTTGGAGCCAAGGTGGAAGGGCCCCGAACAGGTCCTCCTTGCGACCCGGACCGCTGTACGAGTGACCAACAGAAAGCGGTGGGTGCATTCGACACACTGCCGCCGTGTCTCTCCGGATCTGGTGACTCCTGCTGTGCTGACTGACTACAAAGAGATTCTGGAGAAAGAAAAGAGCCCAGCTGTGACGTCGGCCGAAGTTGAGGGAGCCTTCCCGGACCACGCTGTTGCCGGACGAGAGCACTACAACCTGCGTCCCCGATAAGAAGATTTTTGGTTTTTTGTATATGACTGGTTGGTTACCGCTCCAGGTTTGTGAAACGGAAACCGGGAATTCCAAGGGGGGGGGGATCAGTTCTGCCAGTGTAGCGACACCCGTCTTGGCCCGGAGAAGAAAACAACGGCTACCTCGGAGTTCAGCACCGTATTTTCTTTTTTTAGGTATACACGCATGTGTATTTGAAGACTTTGTGAATAATTTGAACTATTTGAGACTCTCTAAGAACTTTTCTGAACTATGGCATCATCAGCGTCAAGAGATAAGCGAATCTTAGGTGCCATTCTCTTTGTTCTGACTATGGTGGTGATAGCTGTAATAGCCTGGGTAGTTGAACTTGTAGTACCTGCACGTGAACATTTGCTGCCGACTACCCCGGCTCCATCTGAACATTTTCACTTTACCTTACCCTACCACGAAGAACGACATCGGCAAACATATCTGAATAACAGTTTTATTCAGATTCTTCATCACACGCATAATATGACCAATACTTCTAATTGCTGGGTGTGTGGGATGTTGCTGGGGCACCAGAAGAGAGGGGGCACCCCGCTCATTCCACTCCCGTTTTCGCATAATGGATCCTGCAATGCCTGGTACACCCTCCTCTTTACTTTGAGATGGCCAACAAAAGGGGGGGTGCTTTTCCGTTTGAATAAAATATGCTCCCATGACAAGGATGGGTTTCCACGGGCTGAGGGTACTCGATTTGAATGGGAAGAGTACAGTCACGACAACGTATCTGCCCCGCGTGTGTACAGTAATCAAAGGAATATTAATGTATCCAGCTCACATGTTATTAATGTCATTGCTACTAAAGCCGATTTGTGTATTAGAAATAAAGGTTCGATTGCGGTAGGGAAAAGTGAATGCAATACCACACTTACTTTTGATAGGCCGAATGGCATCTCATTTGTAGCATCTCGAAACACGTATTTTATCTGTGGAACGAAGGGTTATCATCAGCTTCCATCGGGATGGTTGGGCACGTGCTATGTATCGTTTGTACTACCTCCTGTATTCATTGCCCCACCAATGTATCACAATGATTATATCCTATACCACGACTTTGTTCTGAATAGAGTCAAGCGGACTGTTGTTCTGGATGACATAGACCAGACTGATACTGCCTTACAACAGTATGTGGACTTCAATTTGGGACTATTTTCCTTCGTGGGGGCCGCTTTGAACAGCCGGAAAATAAGACGATTGACACGTGTTGTCGAGGCTGTAGCGAATGACACTGCCATTGCCCTAGGAAACATCACTGAGGAACTACAGATTTCTAGAATAGTTACACTCCAAAATAGGATGGTGTTGGATGTAGTTTTGGCTGATCGTGGGGGGGCATGCAGAATTATCGGAAGTAGCTGCTGTGTGTACATACCGGACAATTCTCCATCTGTTTATGATGCCATATCAAAGCTCCATAAAATCGCAGCTGAGATACATCCGGAAAATGGAACTTGGACACTTTCAGGATGGTTCTGGTCAATGCTTACTACTTGGGGCTGGAAACTGTTAACGATTTTATGTATAATGGTGGGGGCACTGTTTTTTGTATGCCTGTGTATTCAATGTGGCCCAGCCTTATGTTCCATGTGCCTGTCAGCTTGCATACCATCAAGACGAGCTCTTGCCCATGACAAAATGATGCTTCATAAAGAAGTAACACAAATAATGTTAATAGACATCGAGGACGAACATCCTGATTATGTTCACTATGAGGTAGATTCACCTAAACGCTAAAAGGGTCGTCTGTCGTAATTGGCATGGCCGCGTTAGCGATTAGCTGAAACTACACGTTTCCCTCCTTAGCTTGGCTATATATGAAAACGCCATTTTGAATGTTGCGGCGGCCATCTTAGACCATAAGCGGCCTCGTGGCCGGCGTGCCCTTTAGTCCGTTGTCCGTACCACTGACCACTTCAGTCTGCCCAGCAACAGGCTATTTTTAGTACCGGTCAAGCTTGCACATGCGCAGTCCCAACTGACCAGTTACCCCTCAGGAATGTGTGCCAAACTGACCAGCGGAGTTGTGCCCCCTCCAATGAGCTGGCTGTGTTCCAAAACATGACCATATATGTACATAGAATGTGTTCTAATTTGTGCCGCCTATCTTTTATTGCCCCAAAACTGTATATAAATCGGGGTCACACCGGTGTTCGGGGTGATAACTCTTGCATTACCGAAGGGTGCTGTATGAGTGTACCACCACCCCATGGGGTCCTAATAAACTTGTTCTTTGCCTTTTACAGTTTCCGTGCCAACAGTTCTTGAGTGTAAGTGGGTTATCTTTGGAGCATGTAGGCCTTGGGAACCCTGATTACTTCACTCATATTCCTGGTAACATTGAGGTAGCTCCACCTCTTTTTCAGCGGCTGTAGAGACTGTGTGTGTCATCGCCAGCACACTTGAGGGCCTGGGATTTTCCTTGATGCAGTGGTCTTGGCAATACGAGGAGGTGAAGTCCAAAGTCTGTTCTTTCCATGTTATAGTGGGTTCATGTTTCTTCAGCCAAGGGAGTCCCAATATTATTCCATAGGTAGGGGCCTGGATGAGGTTAAACGAAAGCTGCTCCATGTGATAACCCCCATACCACATCTCGTACTCTGGGGTATGTTGGGTGATAGGACCGGATTCTAACACATGACCGTCTACTGCAAACACATCTTCAAAGACAGTTTTATCCACTGGAGTTACACCCAACTTCCGGGCTTCTGTCAAATCCATAAAGCAACCTGTCGCTCCGGAGTCTACCATGGCACGGACTTGCTTAGGGTTTTGATCAATCCATAATTCTATGTCCACAAAGAACAGCTGGTTTCCCACTCGGTCCTCTTCTGTTATTGAAGGGATGAAATGTGCACTTGAGTCCCTCCCTTCCTTAGGACTCAAGCTTCGGAGTTTTCCGACCCCTTGTCAACTGTTGATACTACTCCTTGTCCTGCGCGATAGCGTCCTCCTTTCGGTTTCACAGGACATTCTCGTAAAAAATGACCTTTTTTCCCACAGTAAAGACACAGCCCAAATTTGCGGCAATGTTCTCTTTCACTTGCTGTGAGGGAAGCTCTCACCACTCCAATGTCCATGGGTTCTGGTCTTCCCTCGGCTTTATCCCCACTAGTTTGTTTCTCCCCAAACACCAGAGGTCTGTCTTTTCTTCCAGTCTCTCCTTTTCTCTCTCTCAATCTGTGATCCAAGCGTAAGGCCAAGTCAATAAAGGCCGCACATGTGGTAGGCTGTGGTTCAACTTGTGCTATGACGTCTTTTAGATTGTCTGTGAGCCCTTGGTAGAACAGAACCATCTGTTTGGCTTCAGGCCAATCAGTTTCAGCGATTAATCTCCTAAAATGGTTCAGATAGGTCACTAAATCGGAATTGCCTTGCTTAAGAACAAGCAACTCCTTATCAGCGGAGAAGGTTTCAGCTCTCCTATCAAAAGTTTTTTCAAATTCGGCACGAAACAAGTCCCAATCATACAGGATCCCATCATTATTCCTGACAATAGGGACCGCCCACTGAGCTGCTTCTCCCCCTAAATAGGAAATGAGAAAGGAAACCCTGGATTGATTGGTAAGGAAACATTTGGGCTTACAGGTGAAATGCATCATCACCTGTGTCATGAACACCTGCACCTTCTTTCTATCTCCCATAAACCGTTCCGGGGGCGCTAAGGGAACAGGGGATGGCATTTCTACCACCACTGAGGTAGACTGAGGGGCAGGGGTCCCTGCATCAAACGGGTTCCGCTGCATAGCATCCATCCGTGCTTGCAACGCAGCCGTTTCCTGGCGGGAGGCGGCTAATTCTGCCTGAACTAAGCCTAATGCGGTTAGTACCTCCTCTAAAGTGGCCATCCCTTGGATCAACCCAACCGGGAGGAGCAAAAGTTCTTGGGCCGATTATTCTGTCAGGTCTGTCGTGGTTGCTCCTCAGGATTGGATCGATGCTATAAGGGGGCCCACCTCTAGATCATCCCAAGTCTGACTGTAAAATGTCACAGACTGTTAAGGAGATCAAGCGGGGGAAAATATAGGTCCGGAGGGGAACAGCTGGGCAACTGGAACCGCAACCTGTAAGTACAGAAGCAAGGGATAAGTGCACCTATAACCCTAAGCTGGAAAACAGGCTAATCAATATACCACCTGCTATCTCACCTGCTTCCTACAGGTCTGTATAAAGAAAGGAACGATCTAAAGGGCGGCTTCTAAATCCCCTGGTTCTGCTGCTAGAAGATAGAATAAAGAGAACATTAGAAAACCCCCTTGTTCCCTCCCTTCCTTTGGGCTGGACCTTATGGATATTAGAACTGAAAGGACACCTACCCAGATTTTAGGATGAAGATAACCCAACACTGCCCAGAACAAAATGAAGGATGAGAATTCTCATTTACTGCAGATCACAACCAAGGTTCCTCCTCCGAGGAAATGTATGAAACGAATGTTCCTGGGGGATTGCAGGGAGAGTCAACCCCAAGTTATGGCATACATTCCCTAAACCGGTTGTTGATCAAAATGAGCAAAAAGGTCCTAAATCATAAGCCCAGCAAAAGGCAAAACAAACAAAGCGTCTTTACAGATCCTTCTCTGTAAGCGCTAATATGTCAGTACTGTGCAAAGATTGATTTAGCGGCACCTAAGCCCAGGTGTCCTGCACAAACCGGAGCAAGACGCTCCCTGAAGGTATTAGTATAACTAATACACGAACACCAGGTTCCAACAAAGTAATTCACACACTTAAGCACCCCACTCCGTAATGGAAAACCTGAGACTTGGTTGGCAGTTCACGATATGGGCGTTTCCTAAGCCCCACCAGGTTAATCCAGATAACGGGTGCCAAGAATCCTGGGGACCGTTCAGATGCAGGCGCTTCCTAAGCCCCACCAGGTTAATCCAGGACCCACAAGCCAATAGCGCTAAAGCACAGCGCTCGTGATGGGCGCTTCCTAAGCCCCACCTCGGTAACCTCGATCCAAACAAAACGGACCAACGCTTACCGCCGCCGATCTCCGAAGAACCTTCAGCTCGAAACCAGGATACACGCTAAGACTCTCTCCTAGCAAACAGGAATAATCGGCAGCGCGTCCACCGTAAGACGCCATATTAATCCCTTTAGTCGCACAGCGTCATAGCAGTGCGCCGCGCAAAGGATCATGGGATATGTAGTTTCCCAACCCGTTCCATAGAAAAGAGCAGGCAGTGATTTACCAGCGGTCGGGGGAAATCGTGACAGCATCAAGCTTATGCATATAATCGTTACACTCAGAATAAACATGAAAATTAAAGTAATGACGCATCTGCTGTGCAGGTTTTTGCAATATTTTTCTCTCTTTTCGATTCGCCTATCTCTCTGACTACTTGGGTCTATCTTATACATGTCAGAAACCTGTCTAACCGCTTCACCCGAGGGGGACTTAAACAATTAAACGCTGTCTGACTTACTAGACCTTAACTTTGTTCTATACTCCTGTTGTGGAGTTTTCTCTAACAGGGGGAGTTTAGAGTCAGTATCTGGGCAGTCCTTGGGAAAAGTCTTTGGACACAGTCCATGAAATCGTTTGATGTGGCTGGAATGGAGCCACCCTTTTCTTCCTTCCACCTTCACCGCGGTCCTCGTGGTCATCAACACCAGTTTCGGTTGCTTCCACCTGGCCTCCAGAGGGCTTGTACGATCAAAATTGCGGACACATATCAAGTCTCCCGGAACGACTTCATGCGGTTTCACTTGGGTGTTGTCCGGGAAGGCAGCCGCGACCTGTGAACGACAAGAGCGTACTGCAGACATCAAGGAAACTAGGTAATCTGTCAGCATGTTACTATCGACATCTGTAATCTTACGAGGCATAGGTGTACCCCACATGTTTGGAGGTCGGCCGAAGACTACCTCATAAGGAGATAGTCCGGTTCTGGAATGAGCTACCATACGCATGTAAAAGAGGGCAACCGGCAGGGCTACCATCCAGTCTACACCTTTGTCTGCACAGACCTTCGCTAATCGTGTTTTCAGAGTCTGATTATGCCTCTCGACCAAGCCAGCTGCTTCGGGGTGTCGTACACAGTGAAATTTCCATTGGTACCCTAACAGGAGTGATACCTTCATTATTCCTGCATGAAATTCAAAATTGTTCAAATCAGTACAATTTCGGCGAAGCCTCAAAAATTGGCTAAACGGAATGTTGTTTCTTTGGCTGCGGGGATGAAAGCTATCATACATAAGCAACGTATTACGTGCCGACGGTTTAGTATAGAGGGATACTTCTAACAAGTTGTTGTTCTCAAAGATCCACACATCAAGAAATTCTATTTTCTCTGGGCTGACGTTGGTACTGAATTTAAGGTGTGGATCACATAGGTTTATCCACTGGGTAAATTCATTCAATAGCTCAATAGGTCCTTGCCAGATAAAAAAGATATCGTCTATATATCTATTGTACTGTGTGACATTTTCGAAGAAGGGAGCAACTTCGTTATAAATATGCTTTTCTTCAAACTTCCCCATATATGCATTGGCTACATTAGGGGCACAAGCAGCGCCCATACTGATTCCCAGCATTTGTTTATAGATGTTATTATCAAATTCAAAGAAGTTCTCATTGAGAACTACAGCAAGACATTCAAGGACGAACAGTTTTTCAAATCCGCAGTTTATTCCATCCAGCATTTTTTTGACGGCTTTCAAAGCCCCTTCTTGTGGGATATTGGACTAAAGTGCCTCAATATCCATTGAGACAAGGAGGTTAGTCTGAGGGTTGAACTTAAGACCTTCAATCTTAGAGATCAAATGTCCAGTATCACGGACATAGGCTGGAAGCTGACAGATAATTTTTAATATTTATTTTCATTTATTGCCCACAGAAACACTTCGGCTTTTCAGTTTGTTGCCCAGCCAAGTTAATATGGAACTGTAACAGCTATTTACCTGCGCCCTGATGAAGGAATTCCAAAATTTGGCACTCTTTCCGAAACGCGCGTCGGCGCCTTTTCCTGTTAGTTGGTCTTAAATGTGTCTATAGTGTTTTTTTCTTCCTATTTATAGGGTGATGACTTATTGTGTGTATGTCTGTGAGTATGAATGGTCTGTGTAAATTATGGTTACTGTTTTCTAGTGCTGGTCTAATATGGCAACATTGATTTGTATATATTAAATAATGTGTCTGATGTTTATAATCTTGCTTGAATAAATGAATGTCTTTTTTATTCATCTAAATAATTGAAAATAAAATAATTTTGATATCCGACAGTGTTTTTGTGGGCAACTTCCTATTATATGTACAATTTTGTCGTTTAGAATAATGGGAACTTCCCGGTCATGTTTTGATTATTGTTGAACTCCCTGGTGGGTTGTTCCCCTTTATCCTTCTTTTAGGTTCAGGGTCCCTTGTTTGTTACTTATACAGTACATCATACACTCCTTTGCGAGCCTGCTCAAAAACATTTCAATGAGTAAGGAGTATAATAACTTACCACCGTCCGCCGCCGCTGAGTCTTCCCCCCCAGCTCCTCCTGTTGGCGCCGCCGCATCCAGAGTGGACCCCTCCGCACTGCTGGCCCCGGCACTGGTGGTCATCTGTGCCGCATCAGATGTTGTGACGTCTAGGAAAAACATGTCATATTTTCAGATGCCATACACAACCCCCTATTTTGTCTCGTAATGGAAGAAAATGTTACATAACACATTTTTTATTACTGGGATTGAAAAAAAGTAACGGTTTTGGTGGAGGAAGTGTTAACCTTTTATATGCTTATTCCATTAAATGCTACACTTCTTCTTATGACAGCTGATGAATGCTTGCTTAACGTGCACCATTTTTCTCATTTCAGAAAGAAGATTCCATTGCCCTTCTGCCAGACGATTCACCAACTACCAGTAAGTCATCACCAGCAGTACTTTAAGTACTTTAAAGAAGGTGGGGGCTCCCACACAGTTATTCTAATAATTTCATGTGTCTGTTAACTATTATTAAGTTTGAGTCATGGTAATTTCATTCATGGGAATGTTGTTTAAACGTTAACATCATCTTCATCCATCACCATTGCTCGCTCCGAATACTATGCTATTAAAAATAAAGAAATGTTTTAATTTCTTAATTGAAAATAAAAATTTAAAACTAACAAACACTGTGTGGTTTTTGTTCACGAGTGAGTGAGCGGAAGGGTTTGAACTACTGCACTTGCCAGTCATGTTTCAGTGACTCAGATAGGCCGGGACTCGGCAGTAGTCTTCTTCTGTTCTTCTGGGTCGTAAAATCATTGGTTCGATACACTAGATAATCGGTCAGGGGATTGGGGGTTCAACTTCTGTTCGGACTGAGCTATGTCAAAAGTCGAACTGCACCTATCATCAACAATGTCCTATTTCTCTTGTCCATACTTCTTGTGTGCAGAATAGTCCCTAAAACACTAGCGGTATGGGATGTGCTTCTCTCAAATCAAAAAGGCATCTGCTACCTTTTACTTGGTGTAACCAATGACATTTTGTTGTTGGAAATTGTCAAAGCACTTACATTAAGAAGACTGGAATAGACAGCAAGGGCAACCCAGAGGACTGTACTCAGTGCCTAGAGCTATTGCTTGATCAGAGTTTTGTTTCACACCGTTTGCCGACTGGGCAAGCTTAGCTACCTACACAGACCGACTCATAATCGTAAATAGTAGTAGCACAGAGAGTGATGGTAGAGGCAGGATATGAATGTAGAAAGTAGTCTACATTAGAAGAAGATCAAAGACTATTTTGTAAAACATAGAATTATTAGGAAACAGTTTGTAATGAATAGGAGCTGTAAAAGTTAGGGAAGTATAAGTATTAATATCACAATAGAACAACTTACTGGGGCCAGCAGAAGAGCCTGCAAGGGACTGATCCTGTCCACCTTCTTCCACCGGAGTCTCAGTCGCCGCCGGCGCCTTGCCCCTGGGAGTTGCTGGTGAGCATGAAATAAAGAAACACAACATGGATGATTGTTTTTTTGGAAATATTTGATTTCTTTGCACACAATCTAAAATTATGTCGGGGAAACAAATTAACAACAATTGCATCTATTCTGGTCAACTAGGAGGATAATAGTACAGTATTGCAGGATTCGCAGACCGTCTAATAGGAAAGTTATGTAATTCACTAACTACACCAACAATAAAAAGGTTCTACTACGACTGCCATCAGTCAGCAGCACGAGACGTCGCGTGACAGACACAGTCCGTCATCATGATTGCAGACCACTAACAAATGTCCTATAACAAGTAATAAATAATATACTCAACGTATCAATCCACCACTATCTCTTCAAAGTGGCAGCAGCAGGAGCACAAAGAAGGACTAGACTTGAGTCTACTGTCTCTAGCATTACACAGTAATGCTCTCAAATGAGTAAAAAGTTGCAAACAAGTAAGCATAGAAGCAACGCCAATAACCAGGCGAGCACCTGCAATGACAGAAGCTATTGAAAGATTAATTTACCTGCAATGTAATCGAATCAGCAGAATTCGTACTCTTCAGGAAAAAAATAGATTAGCAATATAACAGAGCAGAAGAAAAAAAAGTAGTTATTAAATAGCTACTTACTAAGGCCAGGGATCTCCAATCCTAGCAGGTCGAGCATGTCATGCTCCCGGTCCAGGATGTCAGTCCACCGGTGCGTCGCTTGCTGGTAGTGCGCCGGACCCCAGACTCCTTACACATGCCCTGGCACATCTTCTCCAACAGCTGGCAACGCTCCCGGAGTTCTTAACCGGAAGCAATCCGCCCACCTGCTGCCACGGTCTCAGGGAGGTGGACTTGAACAAAAACCAACAAGGCGGCCACCTCCCCCCCAGAGAAGATCTCCCTGGCCTGGACTTCCTCCCCCCTCAAACGCCATCAAGGGAGCCGGGTACGGGGTGCTGGGCCCTTCCCCTTACCCTTGTCGGCTCCCTTAGCCATGGTCCTGGGCACAAGAAGAAGGAAAGAAGAATAGGTGTGAAAAAAAATAAGAGAGAGAGCGAAAGAAATAAAGTAGGTAATAAAGTAACAAAAAGTTTAAAAAAAACATAAAATATAGATGTAGGAAATTGTAGAGATAGATAATAAGCAAAAAAAAGCAAAAAAAAAGTTCTGAAAAACATAGGATTACAAAGATGTAAGATGGATAGAAAGGTAGCATGCCCAAAAACCATAGCAATGAATGAAAAACAAGATGGCCGCGCCCATAGAGGACCGCATGGGTAAGTTTGCGTGATATTTTCCCCGCGAGCACGCAAAAACACACTCGAACTTGTAATAGCGCGCCGCACACAACGCGAGATTGCCAATAGCGCCCGGAACCGGAAATACGCAATGCGCACAAGATGGCCGCGCCCATGTACGACCGCATGGGTAACTTTGCGGTTGTTGCGCTGCAAGTGGCCCGCGAAGACGCAAAAAACCCAGCGAACACGCAAAAAAAATAATCTGCTAATTTGCACGAATTTGCGGATTGCGAGTTCGATTTCGCGCGAATTCGCGCTCCGCGAATCTCGCGAAATTGCAGAAAAACGAATTTTGATAAACTGAAAGCACTTAGCAGGTGCAAAAGTTCAAGCTAATTTATAACCATTCCCTGTAGTGCTTCCTGAGGGGTCCCTCCAGAGTTCAGTTGCCTACTTCAACTATTCTCTGGCCCTGCTCTGACCCTCAAAGCAGGGTTAGAGAATAGTTACAAGTCTTGCACAATGCTCCTGTAAAACAAATTAAACTGCAACAGGAAGCACTTACAGCTAAGGAAGCAGGTGCCAGACTTGAAGCTCAAATTCAGTGACACATTAACCAGCCCCAAATTAATTCATCTCAGTTGAGGCTGGGCAGGTGTGCTTTCCCCCATAATCTACAGTGGCGAACCAGAGGGTGCTGTGATGAACCAGAGGGTGGCAGTGCTGAACCAGAGGGTGGCAGTGATGAACCAGAGGGTGGCAGGGATGAACCAGAGGGTGGCAGGGATGAACCAGAAGGTGCTGTGATGAACCAGAGGATGGCAGTGATGAACCAGAGGTGGCAGTCTTGAACCAGAGGGTGTCAGTGATCAACCAGAGGGTGGCGGTGATGAACCAGAGGGTTGCACTGGTGAACCAGAGGGTGCTAGTGATGAACCAGAGGGTGGCAGTGATGAACCAGAGGGGGACAGTGATGATCCAGAGGGGGACAGTGGCAAACCAGAGGGTGGCAGTGATGAACCAGAGGGTGGCAGTGATGATCCAGAGGGTGGCAGTGGCGAACCAGAGGGTGGCAGTGATGAACCAGAGGGTGGCAGTGATGAACCAGAGGGTGGCAGTGATGATCCAGAGGGTGGCAGTGGCTGACCAGAGGGTGGCAGTAATGAACCAGTGGGTGGCAGTGATGAACCAGAGGGGGACAGTGATGATCCAGAGGGGGACAGTGGCAAACCAGAGGGTGGCAGTGATGAACCAGAGGGTGGCAGTGATGATCCAGAGGGTGGCAGTGGCGAAACCAGAGGGTGGCAGTAATGAACCAGAGGGTGGCAGTGATGAACCAGAGGGTGGCAGTGGTGAACCAGAGGGTGGCAGTGGTGAACCAGAGGGTGGCAGTGGTGAACCAGAGGGTGGCAGTGATGAACCAGAGGGTGCTGTGATGAACCAGAGGGTGGCAGTGATGAACCAGAGGGGGACAGTGATGATCCAGAGGGTGGCAGTGGCAAACCAGAGGGTGGCAGTGATGAACCAGAGGGTGGCAGTGATGATCCAGAGGGTGGCAGTGGCTGACCGGAGGGTGGCAGTAATGAACCAGAGGGTGGCAGTGATGAACCAGAGGGGGACAGTGATGATCCAGAGGGGGACAGTGGCAAACCAGAGGGTGGAAGGATGAACCAGAGGGTGGCAGTGATGATCCAGAGGGTGGCAGTGGCGAAACCAGAGGGTGGCAGTAATGAACCAGAGGGTGGCAGTGATGAACCAGAGGGTGGCAGTGGTGAACCAGAGGGTGGCAGTGGTGAACCAGAGGGTGGCAGTGATGAACCAGAGGGTACTGTGATGAACTAGAGGGTGGCAGTGATGAACCAGAGGGGGACAGTGATGATCCAGAGGGTGGCAGTGGCAAACCAGAGGGTGGCAGTAATGAACCAGAGGGTGGCAGTGATGATCCAGAGGGTGGCAGTGGCTGACCAGAGTGTGGCAGTAATGAACCAGAGGGTGGCAGTGATGAACCAGAGGGTGGCAGTGGTGAACCAGAGGGTGTTGTGATGAACCAGAGGATAGCAGTGATGAACCAGAGGGTGGCAGTCTTGAACCAGAGGGTGGCAGTGGTGAACCAAAGGGTGGCATTGATGAACCAGAGGGTGACAGTGATGAACCAGAGGGTGGCAGTGATGAACCAGAGGGTGGCAGTGATGAACCAGAGGGTGGCAGTGGTGAACCAGAGGGTGGCAGTGATGAACCAGAGGGCGGCAGTGAGGAACCAGAGGGTGGTAGTGGTGAACCAGAGGGTGACAGTGGTAAACCAGAGAGTGACAGTGGTGAACCACAGGGTGGCAGTAGTGAACCAGAGGGTGACCGTGCTGAACCAGAGGGTGGCAGGGGTGAACCAGAGGGTGGCAGTAGTGAACCAGAGAGTGCTGTGATGAACCAGAGGGTGACAGGGGTGAACCAGAGGGTGCTGTGATGAACCGGAGGGTGGCAGTGGTGAACCGGAGGGTGGCAGGGGTGAACCAGAGGGTGGCAGGGGTGAACCAGAGGGTGGCAGTGGTGAACCAGAGAGTGCTGTGATGAACCAGAGGGTGGCAGGGGTGAACCAGAGCGTGACAGGGGTGAACCAGAGGGTGGCCGCGATGAACCACAGGGTCCCAAACAGGCTGAACATGTAGAAACAACATGGTCGCGACCGTTGAGACCACACAAGTAAGTTCGCGTTCCCGAACTTGTAAAAAACCCTTGCGAACTGGCAAAAACCCTCGCGAACACACAAAAAAAAATTTGCAAATTCGCACGAATTCACGGATTTTGCGGATTGCGAGTTCGATTTCGCACAAAATTCGCGGGACCGCGAATTCACA